>NW_021767983.1:17846-24238 GCF_005508785.2 Acyrthosiphon pisum
AGTACCACGGTTTTTTGTTGATGTATAACGCGTTATAAGTACCTAATAGATATTATGATATGATTAATTTGGAATTTATTATAGGTACCTATTATAGGTCAATTTTTTTTAAATACTTACTACAGACTATAATATAATATTATGTCTTATACCTAGACTGACATACCGTCTCCGCTCAGAATCGTTTTTCTTATACAATGATATTATATCATTGAATTCAAATTTAATATCATCCATTATACAGTGACCCACTTGTAACCTACTGTACAGCAAAGCAAAATCCACTTACTCACCTTTTTTTTTTTGTTAATACTGTACCAGTTTGGATATGTATCAATTTAATAATTGCTTTTGGGTTTGATTCAAGTAGTTCAGTTGATCAAAAATATAAATCTATATAATTTATTATTTATGATAACATTTGAAAATATTAGATAACAGGTAAAAATTAATTTCATATTAAATAATAAAATAATATTTTATTACTTATAGGTATCTTATAGTAATATATATATAGGTACCGAAGATTGTGTTCATATTTAAATCTATATTTATATTTCTGGGCTTTTTTTCGTGATTCCTTATAAGGTACTAAGAATTTGGGGAAAATACAACTATGATCAAGCTATGCATATTACACAGCATATTATTTTCTATGTTTTTACATTAATACTCAATAGTTAATTAGTTAAATACTTTGATGTGTACTTAATTCATATTAGTGTTTTTGTGTTTGGCTAAGTAGATAATTTACAAATGCATATATCATAATTGCATAACTATTATTTATTAACTACCCAGTACTAGGTGTTTAAAGACTTAATTAATAATTAGTAACTTATCAATCAGTAAACGCGGACACCCATTTTGTATTTACATTTCTACTCGGCCAATTTATACAATATCTGGTTAGGTAGTAATAAAATGTCTACAGGACCAGTACTGACCCAGTTTATAATTAATTTTGTTAATTTTGTATAAATACCCATGTACCTTATACTAATAAAATGTTATGGCAACAATTTGTTGATAAAGGTGGCATTTTATTCTATTATTACATTATCATTTATCACTATCGGGGGGACACAGACGTATACAATCAAGTCAAGATATTAAAATATCGTACACATATTCCGTAATCCATGGTCGTTTATTTTATTTAGGTAATTCAAATAGACAATAGTAAATACCTAATCGCAGGCCCGGATTAAAACTATCGTAGGCCCTAGGCATTTAGACATTAAGTGCACACACGTTAATGTGGCCCTGTAATATCCGGTGTTTAAATAGTTAAGAAACCTTCTGTTTGGGAGAGGAAGTGTTAAATCTTAGTGTTAATCCTTTAAAAACAAAAATATTTACAGAATAAAAATCAAATCTAAACTTTTATTACTTTTTATATGATAACAATTTTAACAGATCTTAAAAACAATTAATTTTACTCCAAATATTATAGATATAGATATAGATATATTATATTATATTGTCAAAAACCATAAAAAAACAACCTATTTTATACCATTTTGCATATTTCTTTAATAAGTTTAATACAACAGATATAATTGTAACAAAAAATAACAGTATAATGTATAACATATTATGTGTTTTTTTTTATTAATTAACCCGTGACAACTTAGGCCATTGGATAGTTTTTAACTGTGTGGCAGGATACTGTAGGTTTTTGTAAACACGTTTGTTTTAGTTTGGCAGAATTTCCGTGTGGGCACCCGTGAGTATCTGCCATGCCCGGGTGGTGGATGGCGGCCTCTCTCTTCAGAAACCGTGAATACCCGAAGAGAATAGTGCCGCCCGAGACCGAGATTAGGACTGATGACGGTGCGCGTCGAAACCGGCACCTTAGTCCGCTCGGCCACTTTGTCAATAACATAAAATGTTTGAATTTATAATTTATCTCTAGCACTCATTTGATCTGCAGCATCAATTGATTTGCCATCATTTACAGAGACTAGTGAGTACCGTGCAGTCATAGGCGGTGCGACCGACCTGCAGTCGATAATAAACTATTGTTTCCATTACGTAAACGATATATCATTTATTATTTATAAATATTATTTCCCAAAAATATATTATAAACAGTAATCGGGTTTCATTCTAAAATACATGATATTTTACTTGTTGTGCTGACGTGTTTAATCGTTAGGATTAATCTATAATAATAATAATAAAAAAAAAAGCATAAATATTACAAAAAAATCGTAGTCATATATTTTACTTTCGTACGCCCCAAAAAGTTCGTAACCCCTAGACACAGTGTCTATAGTGCATATATGCGCTAATACGGCCTTGTCTGATCGAAGCGATGTATGTGGAAGTCGAACAAAATAGTAATAATTATGAATCGAGCTGCTCTGTGTTTGTCATTAACACGTTGATAAAGTGTCTTGTAGCAAATTACGCGGGTTGTCGTGTAACATGTTTGTGGTTTGTTTCAAGATTATTTGCGTATCTAGTTTATTACAAAAAGAGTATTGTAATATTCGTAAGCAATTGAATGACTAGTGCAAAATAATATTATTATACTATGCTATAGGCTAGAAGTCCGCGGTGGTCGGGAGTAGGTAGCGTAGGCGATTAACGTAGTATCGCTACACAATATACATAATTTCGTAGCGAAAAACTTAAGTGCGCTAGTAATTTTCGGTTAGCGTAGCGAAAATTACCATTATTTTGTCGCTACCTTCGACCTATTTGGTGATAGTTAAAATAGTATGATGACTATTACTTATATTCATTTTAAATAATTTATTTATACTACAATAAAAATGAATTATTCGGGTGTAATCCACGATTAACGCGCGTACTTAAAACCCATCCAGTGATCAAATGTTAAATCAGTACAAAAAATAAACTAACAAATTTCAATTAGAACATTTAAAAAATTGTAGCGTAAAAGTAGCACGCTACATTTAAACAATATCGTTAGAATATTGACTAAATATGGAAAAATCACGAAAACTACCTAATTATTTTGAGTTTATAATTCGTAAAAATTTTTCTTTTTAGAACTAAGATTTTAAAATGTAATATAAGATTCCTTATACGATAATCTACCTTTATCAAAAAAAAAAAAAATGTCTATGAGAAACTCAAATTAAATTTTTATGAGCGTTTGAAATTCATATTTTTACAACTTTTGATATTCACTCGATTTCTTACGTAACAATTATCTTATTTTGTTATAATTAAAAAACGAGTGACTGTAAAAACTTGAAAATTTCTCTGACTGTTTATATTTGCATTTTCTATATACGATAAAATTTTGAAAATAATTTGACTCTTTTTGAGCTGTTTAAGGACATTTTCAGTTTTCAATTGTTTTAGTTTTTTTTTCTATAAATATCAATAAAGTTTTATCTATTAGGCCAAAAAGTGTAAAAAATTAATACAGTGACCCACTTGTAACCTACTGTACAGCAGAGCGACATCCACTTACCCACGTTTTTTTTTTTCATTTTATTTTTGTATTATACACAGTGTTGGGATTTATCAAAGATAAAATATCAATTTTATTATTTTTTTAAAATACCGTATTAATTAATCCGTACATCGTTATATAGTTGCCCCAGAACAAAATGACATGATATAATATATTAGCATTTAGTAATAATAAAAATTATTATCTCATATTCATATTATTCGTGTCTATAATATTAATAACTTTCTTGGTGTGATGTTTTGGTGACTCTCGTGGAGTCGACAATGGTAATGGAAAAATTAATAGGAGTGAGCATATTTACAGGCGAAGCGGTAACATTTTTAAATTTATTGTAGGCGATCAGGTTCCTTTTCAATAGAATCTAAGGATATAATTGATTTTTACGATGGTTTGTTTTTATTTGTCTCGAAATTACGATTGCGTCGATTTCCGACAAGAATTATACCCTATTATAATTTATAATTAATTAATATAAATTATTTTTATTACACAATCGAAATTGTATTAAGGGCCGCGCTATGGCATTGATTTAAGGAGAATCATTTAGGCAATTTTTAATTTCGTCGTCGCCACCCGATATCTATGTGTTAGTCGTAAACGATTCTTATTCCGACAATACGTCGCAAAGATTACCTGGATTTGCATTCTGACAAAATATTCTTTTTTTCAACAACAATTACTAGGGATCGATCGAAGCCCCTTTTTCAAATTGTATTTAGTTAATTAAATATTTAAATTGGAAATTCTGAATTTTTTTGGATTTTTTACCATTTTTATTGCAATTTAAATTACAAAAATTAAAAACGTAGCTCGATCGTTCTCTTGTATATATTACGGACAATCCGAATATGTTTTCTGAATGAAAATAGTGATAATTTTCGACACATATCTTTGGAATTAGAAACAGTAGTTATTGACAAAAAAAGACGTGGTAGTGAGGCCACTAAAAATAATATATATTCCTACATATTATTTTTATTGTTATAAACGTTTAATTTTTAAAAAATGAACAATAAATATTTAACAATATGTATATTATTTCAGTATATTTGAAATATGTAAATAAATAACCTTAAATTGTATATTTTTTATATATTATACTAGTTTATAATATCAACTTTATTATATTATAATATAACATAAATATTTATAGTGTCTGGAGTGGGGGGGAGGGTCCAGTACCCCCTGGATCCCCCCCCCCACCAGTAAATCGGCAACTGATTAATACTACGTATTTTCAGCGCGGCGATGGCTCTACGCTGGCTTTGATCATTTGCTAACGGAGCTCAACTTACAGTGTTTGAACAGTCTGTATTTTACGTAATCGAAGCGATGTCCCTATGTACATAATGTCATAATATTATATCAAATTAGTATACGTATTTAAGTATAATTATTATCTATTTATCAGTAATAAGTAATAACATTATTTTTATGACAATGTCAGGTTGACCGGGAAAATAGGGAAAATGTATTATCCTCACAATTTAGGTAGGCTCACACACCGGTGGTTAATTACAAAATTACCTTGAAATTAAGCCTATAACCCGCGATGTACTCTTGCCTAAAAAAAAAAATCAAGGAAATCGGATTTGTAGTTTTAGAGTACATTTCGACACAAAGATTCCAATTTCACATAATATACTAGCTGATCCCGTGCACTTCGTTGCCCGTCAAATGTACCCACTCTTTTCAATTCGTTATTTAATATTCGGTGTATGGTGTTCAAAATGTATCTTAACTTTTCCGTTTCCTGGAATAAAAATTCTAATTCGCAGCAGCATATTATTATCAGATAGGCAATCTACCTACGGTAGATCGCGGATCCCGTGCTGTTTGTACGTAAGTGTATGATTTAACTCTAAAGTATCAAAGTTATACCAAGTTTGTCGTATTCCACCTATGGTGGATTAATATAATCAATTAATACAAAATTCTAACCTAACATAACTACTAATACCAGATGAATAAAAAAAAACCAAAATTAACCATTCCTAAATTAGTTTGTCTTCTTCCCAGAGATTTAATCTACACACAAACATTAATTTATATAATATATAGACAAAAAATAATAATACAAATCAACAAACATGCCAGATTAACCAATAGCAACCAATATATAATATACGCTATTACGCCATTGCACTGTTGTATTTTTAAAATCCAGATTTCCTACTTTTCGGGTGAGTTTTCCTAAAATTTTCTTTCGTAAAAACCTTCTCTTGGTAATTACGATCATCTTAAAAACAATTTGATAATTCATAAACAGATAAACATAATGGGCCATATTCGTCTATCGTACATGGCACACGTATCTCGCACATCCCAGTGATATATTTTGTGATATTACAGTGATACAGTTTATTATATTATAATTAGACGGCAGATTATAAGCAGTGAAAATACTCTATTATATGCATGCAAATATGCAGCATAAAATACAGAAATATGCATAGACTATGTTAAAATATGCACTAAGAATTAAATTTAAAAACAATATAAAAAAACTATGATGATGAAATGTATTAACAAAAAAAATAAATATTATAATTTATAATTAATAATTATTATTTATTATATTACATTTATGTATAATTATTTAGAACTGTAGTTCTCGTAGCACTATATTACTAGATGTTGCTCCAAATGGTCTATTGTAAAACCATGGCGCTTGTCATCCAAAATAAGTTTAAATGCAGAAAATGACCGTTCAACATCACAGGACATCACAGAACAGTATTTAAACTTAGAAGCCATGGTGCTCGTTATTGTATTGGGCAGTACAGTACTTGTGCCATTAATGTAACCGTCGATCATACGATCATAGCCAGGATTTTTGTTCAGTAATCGAGTAATCTTTGTCTTGATTGTTTCTTAAAATACGTCAGGCAGTTCAGATGCTGTTGTTAATAATTTCTCCATAACTTTTAATGAA
>NW_021767983.1:24434-25746 GCF_005508785.2 Acyrthosiphon pisum
GATTAATGCACTGTTAGCTTTGAGGTACGATGGTATGCGTTTAGTCGATCTTAAGTCCGTTCCCTAAATTGGAATGACTATTAGGACGCCCACAATCCAGAGCACTGTTCAGTTTGTAATAAACCTCATTGACTATAGGTGCGTGGGTCTGAGCACTGTTCCAATATTTTAAGGTAAGGACAAAGAAGACTTAGAAATAATACTCAACTCGGGTTTTATTGGTCGGAAACACTTTTATTAAATTTTAAAACAAACATAAATTAAACACTTGGCGAATTCAGACCGCCGTAGCCCGTTCTCGCCGACTCACTCAGCGACAACGGGGACTCCCCGTGCCTGCGCGTACGGCAGTGTTATATAGTAAAATATCATTGCTGCCTCAGCACATATCGCTTCACTGGCCTGACCTATGTCAATAATTTACAATTTAAAATATTCCCACCTATATTACATATATATTTAATAATAAATAGTGACGACTATCTACAATATACGACAGTGTGTAGGTACTATACGTCTATACTCTATATAGTATGCGTTTTAACACATTTAATCAGTGTGTTTTTTGTTTAATTATATGCCATTTTACATCGCGATCAATGAAATATGCATACTTGGTAAAAAAATGCGATTATATGCAATTTCATATATGCATATATGCAAATACATATAATCCGCGGTCTAATTATAATAAATGGTTTGTTTGTGCTCGTGGCAACGATTAACTATAATTCTGTATTTAAATATTTTATATGACGTCACTATCATGGCAACCATTTATAAACAAAAATTTGGATCTGAATTTTATGAAAATTTATAATAATTGAAAACTCCTTTGTTTATTAATTTAGATAATCGATAAATACCATAAACCTTTTCCGCAATGAGCTCTTCAATTTAAAAAAGGTGGGTAAGTGGATGTCACTCTGCTGTACCGTAGGTTACAAGTGGGTCACTGTATAATGGATAGTATTAAATTTGATAATTCAATGATATAATATCACTGTATAAGAAAAACGATTCTGAGCGGAGACGGTTTGTCAGTCTAGATATTAGACATACCTATTATAGGTAGGTATACTTATCTATAGTATTAAAAAAAAAATTGACCTATAATAGGTATTAATAATAAATTCCAAATTAATCATATCACAATATCCATCAGGTAACGCGTTATACATCAACAAAAAACCGCGGTACTATCATAGATATATAATAGTATACTTTAGAAGTTTAGAACTTTAGAAGTACCCACAAATAATATTATACAATCACAACAAAATAACTAAAATAGTTATTCCAGTGTTTTTTA
>NW_021767983.1:25845-26612 GCF_005508785.2 Acyrthosiphon pisum
TTAGATATAAAAGTTGAACATTTTATACATTTTTAACTACAAAATAATTATTCAATTTTAAATTTGATAAATTTTGTCAACATTTTAACTTCAAATGCTTATAAAAAAAAATTGTGCCTATGTATTTTTAATATTTTTCAACTGATATTGTAACAATATATCAGGAGCTTTGTATTCATTTTTTACACTTTTTGGCCCAACAGATAAAACTTTATTGATATTTATAGAAAAAAAAACTAAAAAAATTGAAAACTGAAAATGTCCGTAAACAGCTCAAAAAAAGTCAAAATATTTTCAAAATTGTATGGTGTATAGAAAATGCTAATATAAACATTCAGTGAAATTTTCAAGTTTCTACAGTCACTCGTTTTTTAATTACAACAAAATAAGAAAATCGCTACATGAGAAATCGAGTGAATATCCAATGTTGTAAAAATTTGAATTTCAAACGATCATAAAAATTTAATTTGACTTTCTTATAGATATTTTTTGTTTGATAAATGTAGATAATCTTATAAGGAATCTTGTATTACATTTTAAAATCTTAGATTTAAAAAGAAAAATTTTTATGAATTCTTAACTCAAAATAATTTGCTAATTTTCGTGATTTTTTCATATTTTGTCAATTTTTGAACTTTAAATGCTTATAAAAAAAAACTGTGACTAAGGATTTTCAATATTTTATATCTGCTTTTGAAATAATATACTAGGAGCCTTTTATTAAATTGTTCAAGCTTTTTTAATCAACAAATAAAATATTATTGATA
>NW_021767983.1:26712-27652 GCF_005508785.2 Acyrthosiphon pisum
AGTATTTTTTTTTAAAATAACGATAAAAAATTTTTGGTTGGATAGAAAACTTTGAAAATTTAATACAAGGTTTCTTATAAGTTGTTCTCACAGTGATAAAAAAAAATCCAAAATCGTTAGTCACAATTTTTTTTTATAAGTGCTTAAAGTTTAAATTTATACGAAATATGTCAAAATTGCGAAAATTTGCAAGTAATTTTGTGGTTGAAAAATCGTAAAATTTTTTTCTTTTATAACTAAGCTTTTAAAATTTGGTACAAGGTTCTCCATAAGTTTTTCTTTAAATATCTGTAAAAAAAACTCAACCGGACTAAGACAAAAAATTTTTAGGAGTGTTTAAAATTTAAATTTTTACAAAACCGCATTAAATAACGGTTTAGCCTCAAACGATTTTTGATATTTGTTATTATTCAAAAAGTATGAGTCGTAGACACTTGAAAATTTTACCAGTTGTTTAAATTGACATTTTCTTTATATAGTTTTATTTTCAAAATATTTCACTAATTTTTAATCTATTTATAGGCAATTGAAATAATCGATTTTTTTTGATTAGCTGGGACAAAATACTTGAAAATTTAATAGAAGGGTCCACATATGTTGTTCTAACTCCCATTCAAAAATTATAAAAATACATAGGCACAATTTTTTTTTATAAGCATTTAAAGTTCAAATTTTGACTAAATACGTAAAAATTACGGCAATGTTCAAATAATCTTAAACAGAAATTCATAAAAGTTTTTCTTTTTAATTCTAAGATTTGGAAATTTAATACAAGGCTCCTAACATATTTTTAGAATAGCAGTTGCAAAATAAAAGGAATACATTGTCACAATTTTTATTTATAAGCATTTAAAGTTCAAATTTATACGAAATATGTCAAAATTGCGAAAATTTGCAAGTAATTTAGTGGTTGAAAAATCGTAAAAATTTTTTCTTTTAT
>NW_021767983.1:27702-28679 GCF_005508785.2 Acyrthosiphon pisum
AAAGGGAATTTTTACGCAAAACCAGTTTTCGAGAAAATTGATTTTGGTTTTTGGTGAAACTTTAAAACAAATGACCGTAGATACACGAAATTTTCACTGGTTGTTTATATTTCCATTTTCTATACATGATAAAATTTTCAAAAAATTTTGATTTGTTTTGAGCTGTTTACGGACAATTTCAGTTTCCAATTTAATTAGTTTTTTTTTTTATGAATGTCAATAAAACTTTATTTGTTGAGTAAAAATACTTGAAAATTTAATACAAGGCTCCTACTATATTATTACAATGACATTTGAAAAATATTAAAAATCCTTAGTCACAGTTTTTTTTTATTAGCATTTAATAAGTTTAAAAATTGACAAAATATGGAAAAATCACGAAAATTAGCAAATTATGTTTAGTTAAGAATTCGTAAAAAATTTTCTTTTTAAATCTAAGATTTGAAAATGTAATAAGTACAAGATTCTTCATAATATTGTCTATCTTCATCAAAAAAAAAATGTCTACAAAAAAGTCAAATTAAATTTTTATGAGCGTTTGAAATTCATATTTTTACAACATTTGGTATTTACTCGATTTCTTACGTAACGATTTTCTTATTCTGTTTTAATTAAAAAACGAATGACTGTAGAAACTTGAAAATTTCACTGAATGTTTATATTAGCATTTTCTATTTACGATAAAATTTTGAAAATAATTTGACTCTTTTTGAGCTGTTTACGGACATTTTCAGTTTTCAATTTTTTTAGTTTTTTTTTTCTATAAATATCAATAAAGTTTTATCTATTGGGCCAAAAAGTGTAAAAAATTAATACAGGGCTCCTGATACATTGTTACAATAGCAGTTGAAAAATATTACAAATACATAGCACAATTTCTTTTTATAAGCATTTGAGTTAAAATCTTGACACATTTACCAAATTTAAAATTGAATAATTATTTTGTAGTTAAAAATTTATAAAATGTTCAACTTTTA
>NW_021767983.1:30853-32100 GCF_005508785.2 Acyrthosiphon pisum
TTAATCCAATTGACAATCAATATATGTAAATAAGCTATTAAGTTAAATAGGAATTGCAGGAACAAGCAAGTTTTGTTAAAAAGTTTCAAAAGAATTAACCATTTAACTAGTTAATGCTCACGTTTGATAAAAATTATCATAATAATAATGACGACGGTGTTATCATTTTATTCTTAACACCTACCGAGTAAAAAAATGTCATACACATATAACTATTATAATAATATTATGCTGTTAATTTAATAACTTATTTGTTCTCTTGGCAAAATATAAGCTTTCTTCGATACCGATTTATTATAATTTGTCGTTATAAATAATATTGTTTCACCTACTGGCTAATAGTTAATCTATCATTACTAAAATATGACAAACCAAAAACGATAATTATTAACACAATATTAAACATTGGTCGACATAGAATATAGATACTTATGTAATTAATTCTTGAGTACCTAGCTTGTTTATTAATTAAAACATTATGACCCGGTTAAAAAAAAATTAATGACCAACAAAATCCGTCCATCGGTAGGGGTGAAAATTTGTCTTTTTACTGTGCTTCAGCGAGTATGACACAATATTAAAAATAAAATTGTAAATATTACGATAAAAAAAAAATTATTTAAATGGACCTTTCCCCCCCCCCCCCCCAAACATTTCCCCTCGCTATTCTGTTTTAGGTCTAGTAGGACATTTCCCCTCCATTCTTTTTCAAAGTTTATTATTGAATTATAATAATGAATTTAATAATACAATATTATTTATTATTTAATATGAAGTTTTTTTTTTTTAATAAACTATGAAATATGTAAACATTTTTTTAAATTCATAAATACAATACAATAAAAATGTATATATGTTTGATCCACAGAACTACTTGAAACAATAAAAATTTAAAAATAATAAATATGAATAAAATAAAATTAATAACTAAAAATGATACATTTTGTAAAAAAACATTTGATTACTGATTCTTTTAGATTCTGAGTGGAACGATGAATGTATTGATTTTACAATGATGTGTGTTTTTTTATTTTTTTATTTTTTTTTTATTTTTTAATTTTTTTGTGTCTGTGTACACGATAAGTAGTCGAAATAATGCTACGATTTTCAACTTCAGTATCTTGTTCGATCAGAAAGTGAATATCGTTGGTGCATTGGGGAGGTCAAAATTTAAATTTCCCAGTAGTTTTCAAAAGCGCCGGGAAAAACAAAAGAAAAATTAAGGAAAAACGGGAATTTTACGCAAA
>NW_021767983.1:34107-34899 GCF_005508785.2 Acyrthosiphon pisum
TAAAATTTTTAAAATAATTGGACACTTTTTGAAGCTGTTTACGGACATTGTAAGGTTTCAATTTTTTTAGTTTTTTTTTTCTATAAATATCAATAAAGTTTTATCTGTTGGGCCAAAAAGTGTATAAATTTAATACAAAGCTCCTGATATATTGTTACAATATCAGTTGAAAAATATTAAAAATACATAGGCACAATTTTTTTTTTATAAGCATTTAAAGATCAAATTTTGACAAAATTTATTAAATTTTAATTTGAAAAATTATTTTGTAGTTAAAAATTTATAAAATGTTCAATTTTTGTATCTAAGAATTGAAAATTTAAAACAAGATTCCACGTAAGTAATTAATTCTGTTACCAAAAAAATCTAAAAAATACATTTACGCAGTTTATTTTTATAGTCATTTTAAGTACAAATTTGGACGAAATTACATATTAAAAACCTAGGATAACTATTTTAGTTATTTTGTTGATTGTATAATATTATTCGTGGGTACTTGAAACTTCTAAAGTATACTATTATATATCTATGATAGTACCACGGTTTTTTTTTGATGTATAACGCATTATAAGTACCTAATAAATATTATGATATGATTAATTTGGAATTTATTATAGGTACCTAATATAATATTATGTCTTATACCTAGACTAACATACCGTCTCCGCTCAGAATCGTTTTTCTTATACAATGATATTATATCATTGAATTCAAATTTAATACCATCCATTATACAGTGACCCACTTGTAACCTACTGTACAGCAGAGCGAAATCCACTTACCCACCTTTTT
>NW_021767984.1:0-891 GCF_005508785.2 Acyrthosiphon pisum
CATAGTGTGTATAAGACTTATAACTTATAAGTGTGTTGTGAGATAACTTGTACAATGTACAAAACATACGAATAAGAACATTATACATTTGGGCAGAGCCATACAGGACGACTGGTAGGTACATATTGCGATTATGTATTATATAATATAGGTACCTATATACATTTTTGTTTTTGTTAAACATGAGCGGTTTATTATCCACGACCACTATTTATCTGACAAAAACATACTTGTAGAATGTAGATAATATATTATATGTATAATCCACAATTATTATCCATTAAATCAAATAATGTTGCAGATAATTCCAGCGAACAGTGTTTGTTAAATTTTACTCTCGAGTAGGTACCTATATAATTATGATAATATATTATATGATAACTATATTTTATTTTCATTGAATTAATAAGTCACAAAATATATATATATACTAGCTGACCCGTCACAGCTTCGCCCGTGATTGGTTGTTTATTTTGCCTCCAGACGTTGATATGTATAATTTTTTTATTCAAATTTTATCGTTTAATGTGATCGGAAAGTAAATATAAAAAATGGTTAATGAAAACGTATTGAAATGTTTCTATAGCGGTAATAATGATAAATATTTTTTTTTTTTAAATAGCTGATCCCGTGCATTTCGTTGCCCGTTAAATGTAGGTACCAAATCTATATGACTCAAACTTTGTTAAATTCGTTATTTAATAATCGGTTTATGGTGTTCAAAACTTATCTTAACTTTTCCGTGGCCCAGAATAAAAATTCTGGTTCGCAGCAGTATATTATCAGGTAGGCAATCTACCTGCGGTAGATCGCGGACCCCGTGCTGTTTATACGTAAGTGTATGATTTAACTCTAAAATATCAAAGTTATACCAGTTTGTCGTATTCCACC
>NW_021767985.1:0-1197 GCF_005508785.2 Acyrthosiphon pisum
CGCTCTAAGTAGTATGAAAATCTCCGTTTATACCTGCAGATTCCAAATATGTGAGCAGATAGCGTCGACTCCTCCCGGAAAATTGTCAGGAGCTCGCGGCACGACGGCGGCCCGCGCGTGCAACGCGAGGCACCCGTGACCACGGCCGGCCGGACTTAGGAATTTTTTTTAACATACTTAAAATCATTTTGCGTCGCTCTAAGTAGTATGAAAATCTCCTTTAAGACCTGCAGATTCTAAATATGTGAGCAGATAGCGTCGACTCCTCCCGGAAAATTGTCAGGAGCTCGCGGCACGACGGCGGCCCGCGCGTGCAACGCGAGGCACCCGTGACCACGGCCGGCCGGACTTAGGAATTTTTTTTAACATACTTAAAATCATTTTGCGTCGCTCTAAGTAGTATGAAAATCTCCGTTAATACCTGCAGATTCCAAATATGTGAGCAGATAGCGTCGACTCCTCCCGGAAAATTGTCAGGAGCTCGCGGAACGACGGCGGCCCGCGCGTGCAACGCGAGGCACCCGTGACCACGGCCGGCCGGACTTAGGAATTTTTTTTAACATACTTAAAATCATTTTGCGTCGCTCTAAGTAGTATGAAAATCTCCGTTAAGACCTGCAGATTCCAAATATGTGAGCAGATAGCGTCGACTCCTCCCGGAAAATTGTCAGGAGCTCGCGGAACGACGGCGGCCCGCGCGTGCAACGCGAGGCACCCGTGACCACGGCCGGCCGGACTTAGGAATTTTTTTTAACATACTTAAAATCTTTTTGCGTCGCTCTAAGTAGTATGAAAATCTCCGTTAAGACCTGCAGATTCCAAATATGTGAGCAGATAGCGTCGACTCCTCCCGGAAAATTGTCAGGAGCTCGCGGAACGACGGCGGCCCGCGCGTGCAACGCGAGGCACCCGTGACCACGGCCGGCCGGACTTAGGAATTTTTTTTAACATACTTAAAATCTTTTTGCGTCGCTCTAAGTAGTATGAAAATCTCCGTTAAGACCTGCAGATTCTAAATATGTGAGCAGATAGCGTCGACTCTCTCTCGGAAAATTGTCAGGAGCTCGCGGCACGACGGCGGCTCGCGCGTGCAACGCGAGGCACTCGTGATCACGGCTCGGCCGGACTTAGAATTTTTTTTAACATACTTAAAATCATTTTGCGTCGCTCTAAGTAGTATGAAAATCTCTCGTTAAT
>NW_021767986.1:0-877 GCF_005508785.2 Acyrthosiphon pisum
ACGAAGCACGGCTAGGAGCTTCAGGTCCTAGGGGCCAAAACTGCTGACAGCTTTCGGGGCAGGCCACATAGGGGCGTGCGCCCGGCCTAAGGGCCGGGATTGCCAATGACCTCCGGGACACGTCGCACCATACCTTTCTCCAAGGATGGCTGGACTCAGCGGACTTGGAAGCTGATACTAGGTCGAGCGAAAAGTCCAGGACTAGTCATGGAAACGGTGGGCGTTTAAAAGGCCGTATCCTTGAACGCCCACACGGAATGCCCGCCCCTGGAATTACGGAACCAAGGGCGGTCGAAAGAGGGATGCGGAATTGAGACCGCATTCGACGAGCCTCGCGTGGTTGCGTGGCTGAGTGGCGCGGCGGGCTGCAAAACTGGCCGCGCTACCTCGGGAGCGGCCCCGTCCCAAGCCTCAACGCCGGCGAAGGGCGCATCTTCGACCCGAGCTTCCCGGGAGTAAAGGAAGCACCAATGAGGTGGTCCGAGTGACTGACCGGTGGAGACGGAAAAAGGGCCGTCAATGTCGGGGAAGCGGACCGGCCGGTGTTTCGAGCGAACCGACCTCTCCACTATAAAAACCCAGAGACGAGGCAGTCTGCTTGCAGGTCCCCAAGGATCGCAGAGCACCTGACGGGAAAGTATGCCCAGAAATGCGTTAAAATAACCACGAAAGAAAATTCCGCACCAGAGGTGCAAATGACTGGAGCGGGACCAGTCGTGGATGCGGAACCACGGTGAAACACGCCATGTTCCAGCGCTGCTGTAAGCGTACTGATGGAGGGTAACCTTGGCAGGCGGATCATGAAACTCTGAAACGGGCCACGCAGAACGCGGAGGCCGGGTGATATGAACACCTCCCTATCCCGCCCAGAGCGAGT
>NW_021767987.1:0-810 GCF_005508785.2 Acyrthosiphon pisum
ACGACGTCGCACGTTCGTCGTCGTCTTGAGTCGTGGATGAGAAAGATAGGTGATAATTATAAACACTTTTAGACTTTTTAAAGACAACAATAATTTAACAATTTATTATTACAAATTCAAATACACAATAATTATAAGCACTGTCGTAAGCTTGTTAGACCTACGACGAGGGCTGACTATCTTCTAAGTAATGGTAGGCGCTCTACCTGTATTTATGTGGGTTCTAACAATGACGTACTAGTGGCGTGATAGCTGGATTCTGATATTACTTCCCTACTAATGTCGAATTGCATTATTGTGGAACTAGGTAAAACAACTTGTTGTTTTCACCTCTGACCCACACTTCCCGTTATATGCCTACATTACCTATTATAAATTATACTAGATGTATAATATCTACATGATTAATATCATATTATAGCTGTGGGTATTAATACATCCCTAATATTGCTGAATTTCATTAATGTGTGACTAGCTATAACAACTTGTTGTTTTCGCCTTTGGCCTACGTTTCCTGTTATTTAGGCTTACTTTATATTCCGTATTAATACCTACATTACTACAAATAAATTATACTGTATGTATAATTTATTTATTCTATATTATTTTATTTAAAACAATATTATAGCTTTTGGGTTTACTACATCCCTCCCCTCTAAGATGAAAGTCTCCGACTTTCTAAAAAAAATAAAATATAAATATTCCCCTTCTAATAATTAAAGTTGAATTTTAATTTGGGATAGATTTGGTTGGACACTACGCTCACTTCCTCTGGAACGACTTCTAATGTAGTGGCGTTGTATTTGAACC
>NW_021767988.1:0-1011 GCF_005508785.2 Acyrthosiphon pisum
GATGTATAACGCGTTATAAGTACCTTATAAATATTATGATATGATTAATTTGGAATTTATTATAGGTACCTAATATAATATTATGTCTTATACCTAGACTAACATACCGTCTCCGCTCAGAATCGTTTTTCTTATACAATGATATTATATCATTGAATTCAAATTTAATACCATCCATTATACAGTGACCCACTTGTAACCTACTGTACAGCAGAGCGAAATCCACTTACCCACCTTTTTTCATATGTAGTTGAACCAAGTTTGAAAAAAAGTTAGTTATCGTTAAATAAGTTAGTAAGAATTTATTCTTACCTACTTGTTAGTAAGAATAAATATGCTTACTAACAAGTCCATAATAATAAAAATGTTGTATTAGTGTTAGTAAAAAAAAAAACAACAAATTGTAGATGAATTATTGTAACTATAATGCCTCCAAAAAAAAGGCACAAGCGTATGATAATATAATTTTAAGTACACAAGGCAAGGGTTAGATAACTACTTGATGAAAAATAAGCATACAAAAACACTAAAGCGCAACTGGTCATAACCACCAAGATGGTTAGACACTGTTAGGGATTACCCGGGGGTCTTCGTTAGGGATTACCGTACGGCTGGATGGTGGGCAAGCTCATTAAATATATCCGAAATAAACACCCCTGCATAACAGGCTGCAGGAAATTATAAACTGCTTATTTCCCGAGCACCTTACGAAGGACGAGTACTAATGGTTTGGCGACACGAAGGAATACATAACTCAAGAAGAAGAAAAAATCACCAGGTCCTGATGGAGAACCGGCGGAGATTATCAAGCCAGTATTGCAAAAACACTAGAAAATGATCACAGATAATATTTCATATGTGAATAACAAATGCGTCGATCAATATATATATGTGCATATCAAAAGTATGCATCAAAAAGAAAAACTTCTAAACTGGTGCTAATAAAAAAGATGGACACTAGTACACCACTTAAAAATGATTCATAAAATATCCCTTTATATGATAAATACC
>NW_021767989.1:0-1654 GCF_005508785.2 Acyrthosiphon pisum
GCAGTCGGATTGCCTACTCGGATAAGTGAGGAGACAGACCTGCTAGACACCCAAAAAAATAAGGTGTCTATATAATTTTCATGGACTCCCGAAATGTTTAAAATTTTTTATACACGTAATTTATGGCTTAATTTGCGTTTTCGGTGACAGTAAGGAACGCTGTCCGCGATTCGATGCAGTCGGATTGCATACCTGATTACGTGACCCAGTCGTCGTCAAACATTGTCTGCTATCCGACGAAGTCGGATTGCCTACTCGGATAACTGAATTGACTGACCTGCTAGACACCTAAAAAATAGGGTGGCTATATGATTTGATTCACATAACTTAAGACTTAATTTTGATTTTTTGGTGACAGTAATGAACGTCGTCCGCGATTCGACGCAGTCGGATTGCATACCTGTTGCCGTGACCTGTTCGTCTCAAATAATTGAGGATAACTCGGATAACATACGGTGGCTATATTATTTGCATGGACTCCCGAAATGTTTTGAATTTTTTTTACACATAATTTATGACTTAATTTGCGTTTTCGGTGACAGTAAGGAACGCTGTCCGGAATGCCTACTCGGTTAATAGAGGTGAGTGACCTGCTAGACACCTAAAAATATCGCGGCGGCTAAATGATTAGTTAGACCTTCTGCAATATTTAAATTTTGGTGATTTGGTGTTTTCAATGGCAGTAAAAAACATTGACAGCCATCCGGTTAACTAATTCACCGGTTAGCTAATCCACTATCTTTATCACTAATCTACTTTTCTTATCACATATCAATCTCCCTTATCACGAATCTATCATTCTTATCATAAATCCACTATCCTTATCAAATATCTACCTCCCTTATCACGAATCCATTATCCTTATCACAGATTTGTAGAGACCACTGCTGCTTCCGAAATCGAAAACACTCATGACAAACACCGGGGGGTTTGGGGGTCTCCCCCAACGACGCTCGGAGAGCTAGTCTTATACTATAAAACGTGAACCCGAGGGCGCAGCCAGTGTCGTAATTCCGAACTAGCGTAAGCATCCGGCCAATGAGAAAATTCCGTCTCGCCGGCGGGCCGCCTCCCGGCTATCGGTCCGCCGCCGACGCGTTATCAGTCTCTCTTATCACTTTTTGCGATTTTTTTCAAATTCCGAAGAAATTTCGAAGAAAATCGAGTTTTACCCACCCGGGGGGCCTCGGGGGGCACCGTTCGGACCTTATTCGCCTTCCCCGCTACATTTATGGGCCGCGCGCGGCCGCACTTTTTTTCCGGCGGGCCCGCCGCGGCCGTGAGGGCGTGCAAACCGAGCGCCGCCGTCGCGCGCGTTTTTCGTACTTTTTGTCAAAGATTTGAGTTTTAGCCCTTTTCGACGCGTCCGCCCACCCCGTCGACCACTTATTCGCGTTCCCCGCTAAATTTATAGGCGGCGCGCGCCCTCGCTTTCTCCGGGGGGAGTCCCGTGGAGGAGCGGGGTCGCGGAAAGCGGACGTCCCGCCGACGAGTGGGTATCGCTATATACGGGCATAAATACGTGCGTCGGGAGGTTCGATTTTTTTCGCGAATATCGCGTTTTCGACGTCCGAGGTCTGTCGAATTCGTCGTCCGCTGTCCGACGCGGTGAGATCGCCCGCTACGACGCCCAGAGCGGACGTGTTAAACGCGT
>NW_021767990.1:0-679 GCF_005508785.2 Acyrthosiphon pisum
TGATATTGTAACAATATATCAGGAGCTTTGTATTAAATTTATACACTTTTTGGCCCAACAGGTAAAACTTTATTGATATTTATAGAAAAAAAAAACTAAAAAAATTGAAAACTTACAATGTCCGTAAACAGCTCAAAAAGAATCAAATTATTTTCAAAATTTTATGGTGTATAGGAAATGCTAATATAAACATTCAGTAAAATTTTCATGTATCTGCAGTTATTCGTTTTTGAATTACAACAAAATAAGGAAATCGCTACATGAGAAATCGAGTGAATATCCAATGTTGTAATAATTTGAATTTCAAACGATCATAAAAATTTAATTTGACTTTCTTATAGATATTTTTTGTTTGATAAAGGTAGATAATCTTATAAGGAATCTTGTATTACATTTTCATATCTTAGATTTAAAAAGAAAAATTTTTATGAATTTCTAACTCGAAATAATTTGCAAATTTTCGTGATTTTTCCATATTTTGTCATTTTTTGAACTTTAAATGCTTATAAAAAAAAACTGTGACTAACGATTTTTAATATTTTTCATCTGCCTTTGAAACAATATACTAGGAGCCTTCTATTAAATTTTCAAGCTTTTTTATCCAACAATAAATTTTATTGATATTTTTAGAAAAAAAACTAAAAAAAAATGAAACTGACATGTCCGTAAAGAGCTCAAA
>NW_021767991.1:0-880 GCF_005508785.2 Acyrthosiphon pisum
AGTCACGCCTACTCAAAATTCAAAACCCACAAAAGTGTAACCCGGTTTTAAACACGAAACCCGCAAAAAATTGTACCCGGTTTTTAAAACGAAACCCGAAACCCGTAAAAAATTGTACTCGGTTTTGAACACGAAACCCGAAACCCGCAAAAAATTGTACTCGGTTTTTAACACGAAACCAGAAACCCGTAAAAAATTTTACCCGGTTTTTAACACGAAAAACGAAACCCGCAAAAAATTGTACCCGGTTTTTAACACGAAACCCGAAACCCGCAAAAAATTGTACCCGGTTTTGAACACGAAACCCGTAACCCGAAATATTTTAACCCGTTTTGACTCCCTGTAAAAAATTATCAGACCTTTTCTAATATACGTGCAAAATGTAAACACTTAAGGCATCGTGATTATTCATTGAACATACAAATCTCACAAAACGCGGTTAAATCAAATCCAAAATCATTTTGGAAATTCGTAAATGAAAATAATAAAAATAATCAGAAATTACCAAACACTATGTCATACCTAGATAAAGAAGTTAATAATGGTAACGATATTGTAAATTTTTTTAAAGAATACTTTTCTAACACATATGTCACAAATGATATAACTTTCCCACAAATCAATTTAAAAGAAAATAACATCGGAGCTATTAATACAATCGAATTAAAACAAATAGATATTTTCAATGAACTTTGGAATATTAGTTATAAAACAGCAATTGGTCCTGATGAAATCTCGCCATTATTTTTAAAAGAGTGTGCATTCATTCTCACTCCACCTATAACCTCTTTATTTAATAAATCTTTGTTAACAGGTATTTTTCCTGAGCAGTGGAAATCCTCATATATATCCCTGATTTTTAAAAAAGGCAACAAATGCT
>NW_021767992.1:0-1031 GCF_005508785.2 Acyrthosiphon pisum
CAGTCGCGGCATTAGTTCTGGATAGAAACACAATATATAAGCGCTAGAAGTCTACTAGTTATGGATACGTTCGCTAGATCAGCGCTAGCTGTTAAAATCGTTCCGAATACTGCCGTTAGATGAGCGCTGGTTAGACGTTAGTTGTAGACAGTAGTCTAGACTACGTCCTGTGTATTCACCATGACCAGTGCTCGACTTGGGCGGGAACGCATGGGAACTGAGCTCCTATACTAGCTTTTGATTTTAATTAGCGTTCCCATACTACATTTTCCTAAAAGAACGCACGGGTACGCACTACGTAATATAAAATATAAATGACAACGAATATTCGTACGGTTTATACGGTTAATACGAACATTCTTATCAAATTTGAACTTGAATATGAAAATTCAATTTTTACCACGAATTAAGATACACAGGAAATATATAGAAGATATTTTTTTCCGATTAATAAGTACACAATCTATAAAATTAGTTTTACCATGGCTAAGTATATTAGATATTTAGCCATGAGTTTTACCACAAGAATAATATAATTATGTGCTATAGAATAAAATATATATGACATGAAAACACTGCCTAGTTTCTCGAATTCTATGGATATAAATATTCTTATCTTTATCAGTGGAAATGGTCGATGTTTCTATTTTTAGAACAAAAACACAAAATAAAGATATTGATGATATTTTTTACATGTCTTTATGGACATTATTTGGGTCTTGAGTTTGTTGTTAATTTACTGTTATAAAGTTAGTACTACATATTTGGTATTAAAAATGTATTAGGTACCTGTATAATATGTATTAGTTTTATTGATATATCTTATTTTGTTATGAACCTATACATTTTTTCAATTAAATTTCCTACTTATAGCTATAGGTTATAATAGTTTTATTTAATTTAATAAAACTATGAAAAAGTTAAAAGTTTGAAGTGACTAAAAGTGTAAAAATATTGACATTTACTCAAAAATTATATATATTAGGAGCTATTTATTTTAAAATATGATGGTAGCAATTAGGGGGGTGTGG
>NW_021767993.1:0-782 GCF_005508785.2 Acyrthosiphon pisum
ATTTTAGATTCTGAGTGAAACGATGAATGTATCTCGCATTTTACAATGATGTGTGTTTTTTTTTTAATTTTTTTTTTTATTTTTGTGTCTGTGTACACGATAAGTAGTCGAAATAATGCTTCGATTTTCGACTTCAGTATCTCGTTCGATGGGAAAGTGAATATCGTTGGTGCATTGGGGAGGTCAAAATTTAAATTTCCCAGTAGTTTTCAAAAGCGACGTAAAAAACAAAAGAAAAATTAAGAAAAAACGGGAATTTTTACGCAAAATCGATTTTTCACAAAATTGAATTTGGTTTTTGGTGTAACTTTAAAAAAAATTACCGTAGATACATGAAATTTTGACTGAATGTTTATCTTAGCATCTTCTATACACCATAACATTTTCAAAATATTTTGATGTATTTTGAGCTCTTTACGGACATTTTTATTTTCCATTTTTTTTTAGTTTTTTTTCTAAAAATATCAATAAAATTTTATTTGTTGGATAAAAAAGCTTGAAAATTTAATAGAAGGCTCCTAGTATATTGTTTCAAAGGCAGATGAAAAATATTAAAAATCGTTAGTCACAGTTTTTTTTTTTAAGCATTTAAAGTTCAAAAAATGACAAAATATGGAAAAATCACGAAAATTTGCAAATTATTTCGAGTTATAAAATCATAAAAATTTTTCTTTTTAAATCTAAGATTTTAAAATGTAATAAAAGATTCCTTATAGGATATTCTACCTTTACCAAAAAAAAATGTCTATAAGAATCTCAAATTAAATTTTTATGGGCGTTTG
>NW_021767994.1:0-1288 GCF_005508785.2 Acyrthosiphon pisum
TCAACAAAAAACCGTGGTACTATCATAGATATATAATAGTATACTTTAGAAGTTTCAAGTACCCACGAATAATATTATACAATCACAACAAAATAACTAAAATAGTTATCCTAGGTTTTTAATATGTAATTTCGTCCAAATTTGTACTTAAAATGACTATAAAAATAAACTGCGTAAATGTATTTTTTAGATTTTTTGGTAACAGAATTAATTACTTACGTGGAATCTTGTTTTAAATTTTCAATTCTTAGATACAAAAATTGAACATTTTATAAATTTTTAACTACAAAATAATTTTTCAAATTAAAATTTGATAAATTTTGTCCAAATTTGATCTTTAAATGTTTATAAAAAAAAATTGTGCCTATGTATTTTTAATATTTTTCAACTGATATTGTAACAATATATCAGGAGCTTTGTATTAAATTTATACACTTTTTGGCCCAACAGATAAAACTTTATTGATATTTATAGAAAAAAAAAACTAAAAAAATTGAAAACTTACAATGTCCGTAAACAGCTCAAAAAGAGTCAAATTATTTTAAAAATTTTATCGTATATATAAAATGCTAATATTAACATTCAGTGAAATTTTCAAGTTTCTACAGTCACTCGTTTTTTAATTACAACAAAATAAGAAAATCGTTACGTAAGAAATCGAGTGAATATCAAATGTTGTAAAAATATGAATTTCAAACGATCATAAAAATTTAATTTGAGTTTCTTATAGATATTTTTTGTTTGATAAAGGTAGATAATATTATAAGGAATCTTGTATTACATTTTCATATCTTAGATTTAAAAAGAAAAATTTTTATGAATTTATAACTTGAAATAATTTGCAAATTTTCGTGATTTTTCCATATTTTGTCATTTTTTGAACTTTAAATGCTTATAAAAAAAAACTGTGACTAACGATTTTTAATATTTTTCATCTGCCTTTGAAACAATATACTAGGAGCCTTCTATTAAATTTTCAAGCTTTTTTATCCAACAAATAAAATTTTATTGATATTTTTAGAAAAAAAACTAAAAAAAAATGAAAACTGACAATGTCCGTAAAGAGCTCAAAATAAGTCAAAATATTTTGAAAATTTTATCGTGTATAGAAAATGGAAATGTAAACATTCAGTCAAAATTTCATGCATCCACGGTCATTTTTTTTAAAGTTACACCAAAAACCAAAATCGATTTTCTCGAAAACAGATTTTGCTTAAAAATTCCCGTTTTCCTCAATTTTTCTTTTGTTTTCCCGGCGCTTTTGAAACTACTGAAATTTAAATTTGAC
>NW_021767994.1:3197-4154 GCF_005508785.2 Acyrthosiphon pisum
ATGGGTAATTCATGGGTACGCGAGAGTATTGAAAATATTACGGCGGTATTGGCGTACAATGAATTTTATAATGATACGAATCGTACTGGACGAACGTTCATGGACAAATAAACGGCGCTCCCGAATGTGCACTCGTCGCCGCCGTCGGCCGGTTGCGAATTGCGAATAGTAGGCGTGACTTAAGCGCCGCGCGCTTGCGGATCGTCAAAACACTTAACAGCGCTTCCTCTTGGTCGTTGCACGCGTAAATTTTTCGTGACACGTCCTCTTAAGTTGTATTGTAAGATAATAATTAAAAAAATGATTACATATGAAAAAAAAAATCTAGCTATAATAGATATACAATTAAAGTTTTAAGCATACGAAGTCGGAGATTTAATTGGAGTCTTTTAACACGTGTATGTTGGGCCCATGTTAGTCTACGGTCAAGGGTTAAGCCAAGATACTTAACTGTAGGAGTGGACGGAATTTGCGTACCAAAGAGAGTGACTGGCGGGCAGTGTCCTAGCTTAAGGGTAAAAGTAGTATGATTAGATTTGGTTTGATTTACCTTAATCCTCCAATTATTGTACCAGGTTTCCATAAGGGAAAGATGATTTTGTAGATTAAGCGATGCTACAATGGGGTTTTCATTTATAGATATGATGAGTTTATCATCTGCATAGTCTGCCACAATGGTGTTGACGGAGGTTGGTTGATCAGAAGCATATAAGTTGTATAGTAATGGAGAAAGGATACCCCCTTGTGGAACACCAGCTCTGATGTTTGCTATGTTTGAGTATGCAGATGTCGTGTTGGCAGCCCTGGTTAAGCGGTAATTTTTGAACTCGGAAGAGTGTCTAGTCGTAAGTCGGGCGATTCAAGTCGATCGTACGACACAGCCAGCCAGGTAGGCAATCCGAGGATCGCAGACGACGCCCCGGGCGTGTATGTCCGGTTCTGGAATGTGTGTGTTGA
>NW_021767995.1:0-915 GCF_005508785.2 Acyrthosiphon pisum
CTATTTAAATAAATAGGTAGTTAAAATGAATTGTTTTTATTTAGTTACTTTTGAGTTTGTTATTATATTTTATAAGTTGTAACAAAAATATACAATATATTTTTATATGATTTTTAGAGTGGTTAATAGGGGGTGTGTTGCCTCATTCTCATGGCACTATAATAAGTAATTATAAATTACATATTTAATTATATATTCATAAATTTTTCATATTTCATAAGTCTATATATAAATATTATGTTTATAAAAGTAAAATTCGAAATGTAGTAAATCTAGTACGTCACTAGATAGCATCACAGTCGCAAACGTACATACCCGTACAACTTTGTGACCGGTGTCCCACCCTCCCCCTGCCCGGAGTGTCCAGTCCTATGTAGTAGTTCGTGGTTATAACATAGACCTTATACTAAGGTCTATGGGTTATAATCTTATGCTTATCACTTCTATTGGCTATTGAAAGCTTATCAATTATCAGGCCGGCGGGAGGTGGATCTGTAACGGGGAACATGTAAAATAACATAATATAGTCAATATAATAAAAATCACAATTGTACCAAAACTTAATTAATAAACACTAAACAGTTACATATAGAACCATTAGTTAAAATTAGAACTTGAAATGTCTCCAAATTGATGAATCAATCACGGTTCTTTAAATTAAAAAATGTAATGCAAATAATTAAAATTAATAAAACTTAGGTAAGTACAAGAATATTTTGTAAATTATAACACACCAATGGACGAGGTCCAACTTGCCCTTGATTGTATCCATCCATGGTATGGCCTGCTCTTCTTAAGAACATTAAAATATCATTGTCCTCATTTAATATTTGAATATAGTTCTTAATTCGATATGTAGCATCAGATCGATTAACTCGAGTTACAATATTTCGTATTGAATGATTTCTCCGAGCT
>NW_021767996.1:0-1048 GCF_005508785.2 Acyrthosiphon pisum
AAGATATTGACCGATTTCAATTTTTTAAAAAGTTTAGTGTTCGGGAGCTTATTGGGCATCTTTTTAGGATTTAAAATAGTTGGATTTTTAGTGCATATTTTTGAGTTTATTTGTAATAGTTTATTAGTATTAAACATTTGACGGATAGTTTGCGCATGGATGCTGTTTTCAATCGCCGTAAAGTTAAGCACGCGTGATATAGCGGACGAGAACAGTTTTTATACTATCAGTTTTTACAATATACAATTTGTACGCACAAACTATACATATAGTCAATAGGTAGTGTTTATAGTAATTTGTCCTTATGTCTAAATAATCAAATGGATTTTAAATGGGAAGAAAATATTTTTATAAGCACCTTCAAGGGTATTCATTTTTAAAAATAATGCTCCTGGAATATACCATTACCTCCTCAACCCAGTGGCGTCATTTGGGGGGGGGCAAGGTGGGCATTTGCCCCTGTCTGATTTTAAAAGCGGCCCGATGGGCCGTGCCCAGTTGTTGCCGTCTTACCATTACTATATTTTATTAGCACAAAAACATGCCTATTTTATAAAATGTTCAGAAAATATTATACTATGTAAGTACCTACTAATAGCAATTATTGTCACAATGATACATTTTTACTAATTGAATAGTTGGAATATATTTATATTTAGACGCATGCGGGGACGTACACATTGTATGTATGGGTATGCATTTATGTATATTTGTTTGTGACTTTGTGTGAGTGTGTTTTGTGGAGGAAAATGAACATATTAATATTGTTATATGCACAACAATAATAATAATTAGTATCATAATCTCGTATAGTTTAATTTCTAAAATCTAAAATTAATACAAATTCTAAAAACAACAACCGATTGGCACTCTTATTAATTATCATTGATCACGGACTTCAGTTAACTTGCGACAGTCGTGTATGATTCAACTATTTGTGTTAATATTTTAGTTGAGTATACCCTATTCTACCTAAATTAAAATTAATTTTTTTGTAATGCGTGTTACATTAAACTTTTAATTTGAGCAAAATATGACTTAAAAATAA
>NW_021767997.1:0-2280 GCF_005508785.2 Acyrthosiphon pisum
ATTAAATATATTAAATATATTTTATAGGTTATTGTTTACTTTGTGTCTTCTTCCCATCATACAAAACACCATCTTTTGTAGTAGTATTGGAGGAAGTTTTAAACGAATGGAAGTAGCAATACAAAATGATGAAATTAATATAAATGATTGCAAATATTTTAACTCCAGTAAATGCATTTTTGAAAATAATTCAAGTCAAACAATGAGTTGCGTTACTATAAACTATCTTGCGTCACTTGACTATAAATTAGTAAGTAGAAAACAAGGAGTTTATCATAAACCGTTTAAGAGCTAAATATTTTCATTGAGTTTTATAATGAGCCAATAATGTTCCAGTAGAATAAATAGGTTCATTTTTAGACAATTAAATAATGATCATAACTGTGTTTCAAATAATTGGGCAGGTAGTTTAAAGTGTCAATTGCATACTTACCAATTATTTATTTAGGTTGAAGTCAAAGATCGTTATACTGGTGAAATGCTCGTGAACAATAGCAAATTTTTAGCATTTATACATTTTCCAAAGAGCTATACCCAAGACTTGATCATGTTTATTGACCGTCGTAAAGAATATGGTATGCAATCGCTGGCGTACATGTATTTTGCCAAACATAGTATGTAAATACAATTTTAGTATTTTTATTTTTGTTTACAATGTATTTTATTGTTGGTTATATTATACATTACCTTTTTGTAATTTTAGATATGTTGTTTAAAAATCAAATATTGATGGATGTAAAAAATGCAATCCATTATCTAATGCAGACAACTTTATATAGTTGTTCCAATAATCCACAAATAGCTACTTTGCCCATGGTAAGATTGACCATTAGCTTAAAATTTTAAATGTACTCATACAATTACCTAATCATTTTGTAAGATACGTGGCCACAATAGCCACATAGTTACATATTATTCAGCTGATTAAAATGTAATGGAATCTATTGTTTATTACATAATATTAAAGCACGGTATACACACATGGAATTTCTAAAGTCAAAAAAATAACAATTTGTTTTACTGAGTATTTGAAAAAAACCCAATAAAAATCGAATCGTTTTAATATAATATAATGAAAAAAGACAATTTATATTTAATTGTTTTTTTATTCTTGGTACCGCTTCAAAAACTTAGGTCTTACACAATATTAAAAATTAATAAGAGATATATGGTTGAATATAAAAGATTTCTAAATTAAGTTGTACCTGAGTACCTATCGATAAGTTTGATAAATGAGATAGATTTGTTGATGTTGTCATCGATTGGGCTGAGGGCTTCAAAGAGATTGTCAGGCATTCCTGGGATTTTTCTAGTATCCATAGACAGTAGATACAAAGAAGGTGCTTAACTGTAAGAGATTCTCCACAGGTTTGGCACAGTGTTGGTTTTTCACTACGCGTAAGATGACATGGAATTATACGCACCTAGTCTGTTAATAATTATTTCATCTTTTCGACGTGATGAATAAGGTTTAGGTCAGTATTTGGTAGTATTTTGGATTTCTCTGAGTTTGTACGATAAGTGCTAACATTCCTATGGATGTCAATTAAGTGAGTAGAAGGTGCGTATTTCCGTCCTATGGTTATTTACTGTTATTTTGTCAGCTTTTTCATTGCCATGAATTCTACAATGGCCTGGTATCCACTGTCCATATAAACCATATGTTCTTGTTAGGCGTTAACTTTTGAAATTATGTTACTTATTTGCTATATACTATATTACCTTATGTTACTGTTAGGGTGGTCGAGTGCAAGTTATACTTAATTTAGTTAACAGCGCTTAGCGAATCTGTACAAATGTCAATTTAATGGCTACGTGGACTCCCTCAAGGAGTGCAATGTATTCCGCTGTATTAGCTAGTTTGTAAGATGAGGAAATTATGTCATGGTCATAATTTATGATAGCAACACCTGAGTTGGTTTGGAAGCAATTGTATAGATTTGTGAGTTGAGCGGTGAAAAGACCAACATTTCGTTGAATAAGTTTTTATATATATAGTATATTTCGTTTCTTTTTTTCTATATGCTAGACTGGTGTACCAAAGGAGGCACCACACTATTATCTCGTTAGTTAATTCGATTTGATATAAAATGTATTACTGTGGTAATACAATAAAAGAAAAAATCACGTAAAATAAATTATTCATGTCAACATATTTGATTTTGATATGTTATTGTTACTTTAAGTTTAAAGTGTATCTTCGTAATTATTAGTAATTGTAAACAAAGAACGATTTTGAGCAGATTTCAGTACTTATACCAAAATGATTATTTTTAAAAA
>NW_021767998.1:0-988 GCF_005508785.2 Acyrthosiphon pisum
CCCAAGCACCAACGATATTCACTTTCTGATCGAGCAAGATACTGAAGTTGAAAATCGTAGCATTATTTCGACTACTTATCGTGTACACAGACACAAAAAAAATAAATGAATAAAAAAATAAATGAAAAAATAAATAAAAAAAAACACACATCATTGTAAAATCAATACATTCATCGTTCCACTCAGAATCTAAAAAATATTAAAGTTTCATGAAAACTGCTCAAGTTAGGGCTAATTATTATTTTGAATTTTAGCTGAAAAATCAGTGCGATTGTGATAATTAACATTAGAATCGTATTTTGCTAATGCCGTATGCATAGGTAACATAACTACTATAGTAGAATATATTCTTAGAAATTCAAAATAATAATTAGCTCTAACTTGAAAAATTTTCATTAAATTTTAATTTATTTATTTTTAACTATTTTAAAAAATACGATCAACAAAATGGCTATCTTGAAAATTTAAAAAACTTGTTTGCCTAAAAACATTGTTTAATTATTTTGGAATTTTCGAAAAAAAAAAATCGAATATTATGTTATTCAGTCAGAATTTCCAAAAAATTGCATTTAAGTATATTGTTTTTCCACGGAGATACTAAGGGTGATACGGGACTTCTGGGACTGTATAGTATTCGGTGTGACTCATTTCGGTACGTTTTTTCGTGGTTTTAATTTAGAAATCGCGACACATGCACGCCACCTGCAGAACCGGTTATGAGCGTGCTCTATTATAACTAATATGCAAATATTATAGTGAATAATAGTATTTTCAGGGGCAATCTACCATTACCATTGTTTGTCCCGTATTGACATAAATAATATTTGGTCACACGATTAAACAGCCACAGCTGCTGGGTTTACCCCGTCCCGCACTATCTTATTTATTCCAGACCACGGACTAGCAAGGTGGACTGGCGCTACTTTTAGTCCACGTGCAAATTAATAGGGACTCACACATTTTTTTACGTACGTCCAAGTAAAATGTC
>NW_021767999.1:0-857 GCF_005508785.2 Acyrthosiphon pisum
TTATTAACTTACAATATCTGGTCGCATGAACATAATCATTAAGTGAGACACACACACACACACACACACACACACACACACACACACACACACACACACACACACACACACACACACACACACACACACACACACACACACACACACACACACACACACAAATACATATAATATAATATTCAACTTTGTTTTCATAATAGATTGTATATTCGTAAATGTTCATAGAAAATACCTTCTGAAGATAATGATTTACTACGAAATACAATGGGTTTAGTGTACAGATGGCACCAGTTCCAGTGGCCTGTGAAAAGGCCCCATGTCACGATTGTTTACTCGATCGTTTCATGTGTCGCTAAAATAGCTCGTTAACATTCTTAGTAAATCTAAATTCGGTTATCCGATGACTTCAACGTGGTGAATTAAATACAGTCTATTCAAAACATATCATAGTGGATCAAAATATTTGGAAAAATTAAAAAAACTACAACTATAAATTACAGAAAAAAAAAAATGCAAACAAAAGAAAATTTAAAAAAAATATATATATATATACTAATGTTTCAGTGTTTCAGTGTTTTCATAGAGTATAGATTACATATTCTTTTAACTTGAAAAAATAATAAAATACCTGATTTATATTTATATTTTTTCACAAATATCGCTAAACAAAAAAATTATCTGTATAAAAAGTGAATTATATTGTACAGTGTATTCAAATAATCAATCACTGATATTATCTCAGTTTTATATATTTTTGAAAATATAAAAAAACAGTAACTATACTATGAAGTTAACAATGAAAACACAAGTACTAAAAGAAAATAGTTAAAGAACTGATTATTATTACCGATAATTAT
>NW_021768000.1:0-1097 GCF_005508785.2 Acyrthosiphon pisum
GACTGATGATGATCATGTTAAGAATTTTAAAAAACATAAATAATAATAATTATTTTTTAAACATATAATACTTACGAAGTATTATATAATATTTATATATTTATATATTTATTAATAATAATAATAATAATAATAATAATAATAATAATAATAATAATAATAATATATAGCTAGACTGATTATTTTTTAACATCCTGTTGTAGAATGTTATCAGCTGACTAGTATACAGTGTGAATATAATACTTCGTAAGTATTATATATTATAGTATACAATGTGATACAATTATACTAGCTTAACACTATTTAAATAATGTTTGTTATACTATTATACATGCCCGAGTGTCGTGGCGCAGTGGGGAAACGTTAGGCTTTGTATGCATACATAGTAGGTTCGATACTGGCTGGGGGGAATTTATTTGTGGTATTTTCAGCTCTACACGACACGTGGCTTGTTCGATTATATGATGAGTATAGTCGGATTTAAGACACTAGTGTGACCTGTGATATCATATCTAGGTTCTCCTCACTGGTCCCTGGAGTCTACAAATAACGTCTCATCATTGTGCTATGATACGATGACGGCTATATATCTTAGTAGTAGTAGTCCTGTTGTACAGATGTCAACAAAAAAAAAAAAATATAAAAAAATATAAAAAATAAAAAAATCGATGTCTGTACAATGGGGGGACTACTTTTGCAAATTTTTTCTATTTTTTTTTTTCGATTTAAATTATTATTAACACGGTCGTATAATTTGACCTTGTTAAATATTACAAGTCCTATATTTCATTTAATATTTGATATTATCAAGTCGGATCAACACAGATGTGTTTTATATGCTTATCTACACTACATATTAAAAGTTTACCCCCCGCTTCATATTTTTCATTTAAGTATAACTCCGTTGCTATTTATGTTAGAATCTTCATTTTTACATTAAACATTTTTGATTTTAATTCTTTATAAGTCCCCCTCATAGTATCATAGTGTAAAATCATTTTCAAAGATTTTTGGATTTTAATAACGCGTGCCCGGTTTGGGGACGCGTTAAATATCAAAACATTTTTAATAAAACAACTCTATTAAAAAGTTAAATT
>NW_021768001.1:0-1291 GCF_005508785.2 Acyrthosiphon pisum
CACCACCCTCCTTATCGTCGAAATGAATGACGTCAGAAGCACGGTCCTCCAAAGGCACGGCTGACAATATAGATGGCAAATTACTTGACCATTTTTTGAGATCCAGACCGGCGCGGCCCAGGACTAATTGCAGATCTGATTGCAACTTGAGAAGTCCACCGGTAGTATCAGCTCCAACACATACGTCATCGACATATGTCTGATGTAACAACGCATCTCTAACCGTCGGAAAGTCATCTCCCTCTTGGTCTGCCATGTCTTGGAGTACTCTCAGGGCCAGGTAGGGGGCACAATTCACGCCATAGGTGACCGTGTTAAGCTGATATTCCTTCAGTTCATCCGTTGGTGACGCCCGCCAAACTATGTGTTGAAATGACCGATATTGCTGATGTACTAAAATCTGGCGGTACATTTTGCACACATCAGCAGTGAATGTGTGCTTGTGCACGCGGAACCGTAGAAGGATGTCGATGATATCTTGTTGCAATTTAGGGCCGGTATGCAGACATTGGTTTAACGAAAGCTTGTTCGATGCCGTTGCAGATGCATCGAAGACAACTCGTATCTTGCTCGAAGTTGGCGATCCCTTAAACACCGGATGATGTGGAATAAAGTATGAACCTGGGCAAGGAGCAATGGACATATGTCCCAACGATTCGTACTCATGCATAAACTGTCTGTATGCTTGGCCTAAGGTGTCATTGTCTTGGAGCTTCTTTTCCAGATTCTGAAAGCGTCGCACAGCTATTTGTCTGGAACCGGGAAACGTCTCGGACCGGTGTTCATTTAAAAATGGTAGTGGAACTACAAATCGTCCCGTAGAATCACGTGTCCGTTCCGAAATGTAAATACTTTCACATTGACCGTCCTTGGTGAATGTGTCTGGAACTTCGTCCGGCTCTTCCACTTGCCAAAACCGTTGGATAAACCGTTGGATAACCGTTGGATAAGATACCGTCTCTAAAGAGATGGTAAGTGACACAACATTAGATTGGAACGATTGAGACACAGAGCCCTGAACAGGGCCGATAATGATCCAGCCAAACAAGGACCCGAAAGCAGCAGGCAACGAATCATTGATGACAATTCGTTTACCGTTCATGACCTGGGAGTACACATCAGCACCCAAAAGTAAATCTATGGGGTCGGAACGGTCGAATCCTGGGTCTGCAAGCGCTAAGTGACTAAAGTGCTGTTTGACTTGAGGTGCGAGAGGACAGATAGGCATGTTACTGGTGATTTTCGGAAGGATCCAAGCACTGACGTGGATACGGTGGTCGTCATATCGAGG
>NW_021768002.1:0-984 GCF_005508785.2 Acyrthosiphon pisum
ATTGAATAATTATTTTGTAGTTAAAAATTTATAAAATTTTCAACTTTTATATCTAAGGATTGAAAATTTAAAACAAGATGTCACGTAAATATTTAATTCTGTTACCTAAAATTCTAAGAAATACATAAGCACCGTTTATTTTTATAATCATTTTAAGTTCAAATTTGGACGAAATTACATATTAAAAAACCTGGAATAACTGTTTTAGTTATTTTGTTGTGATTGTATAATATTACTTGTGGGTACTTGAAACTTCTAAAGTATACTATTATATATCTATGATAGTACCACGGTTTTTTGTTGATGTATAACGCGTTACCTAATGGATATTGTGATATGATTAATTTGGAATTTATTATTGATACCTATTATAGGTCAATTTTTTTTAATACTATAGATAAGTATACCTATAATAGGTATGTCTAATACCTAGACTGACAAACCGTCTCCGCTCAGAATCGTTTTTCTTGTACAGTGATATTATATCATTGAATTCAAATTTAATACTATCCATTATACAGTGACCCACTTGTAACCTACTGTACAGCAGAGCGACATCCACTTACCCACCTTTTTTGATTTGTAAAGTACGTGTAAAACTAAATTACCCATAATTGATGTGGCGTCATCAAAAGTACATATACGTATTATTTAGGTACATTGTAATTGAAAACCCAACAATTTCCAAAAATAAAATACATAGGTATTGTCTTTGCACATTCACCTAGGTATAATCAACAATAATATTATGACATGGCAAAATTATTTATTGATTATATATTTATGATACTTGATAAATTACATAATAATATTACATTTCAATAGTATGTTAGTTCTTATAGTAAGCAGTTACCTACCTAATCAGTAATCCCCTAGTATTCATTTCATATAATAACCATTCTTGTATTTTACTCTATTATTATTTTTATACTTAACTATGTCAATTAATATAATTATTGTATGGTACCTATCTTATATGGTCTA
>NW_021768003.1:0-788 GCF_005508785.2 Acyrthosiphon pisum
CACTGGCCTGTTAGTGTTTACTGTTTAATAATATTTATATTAAAGTTCGGTGAATTAATATGATGAGACATTATTATAATTAATTGTATTCTTGCCAATATCGGTCGTATTTAATATTTATATGGTTTTAATTTTAACATTAAAAATATATGTCTAGAAATTAGCACATATTATATGTAGTGTGCACGTTCAACTTGATTATATTTTTACATATAAATATTACACATTTCATATTACACAAAATTTACATTTTACATTAAGAATGTATGTAAATGTGTAAAAAAATAAAAATAGGGGCACTGTCAAAATATTAGGGCACTAATTCTATCAGGCTCGACCGGAAACTGAATTCTGCGCACGCCTATGTGTACAGTAGGTTACAAGTGGGTCACTTTATAATGGATAAATTTCCAAATTAATCATATCACAATATCCATTAGGTACTTATAACGCGTTATACATCAACAACAAACCGTGATACTATCATAGATAAATAATAGTATACTTTAGAAGTTTCAAGTACCCACGAATAATATTATACAATCATAACAAAATAACTAAAATAGTTATTCTAGGTTTTTAATATGTAATTTCGTCCAAATATGAACTTAAAAGTTAAAATGACTATAAAAATAAACTGTGTAAATAAAAAACTAAAAAAATTGAAAACTGACAATGTCCGTAAACAGCTCAAAAAGAGTCAACTTATTTTCAAAATTTTATCGTGTATAGAAAATGCTAATATAAACATTCAGTGAAATTTTCAAATATCTACAGTCATTCGTTTT
>NW_021768004.1:0-717 GCF_005508785.2 Acyrthosiphon pisum
TAAAATATACATTTAAAAAATTTATTTTTATAGTCATTTTAAGTACAAATTTGGACGAAATTACATATTAAAAACCTAGGATAACTCTTTTAGTTATTTTGTTGTGATTGTATAATATTATTCGTGGGTACTTTAAACTTTTTAAGTATACTATTATATATCTATGATTTTACCACGGTTTTTTGTTGATGTATAACGCGATATAACTTATAAGTACCTAATAGATATTATGATATGATTAATTTGGAATTTATTATAGGTACCTATTATAGGTCAATTTTTTTTTAATACCATAGATAAGTATATATATATGTCTAATACATAGACTGATATACCGTCTCCGCTCAGAATCGTTTTTCTTATACAGTGATATTATATCATTGAATTCAAATTTAATACTGTCCATTATACAGTGACCCACTTCTAACCTACTGTACAGCAGAGCGACATCCACTTACCCACCTTTTTTTATGTTGAGTAGTTGCAGTATATTCATGTATGCGCGGATAATAATAATAATTATTATTGTTGTAGGGATATAATATTGTTAACAATTTATCGTTTTTAAAATTGTTTGTCATATTATACCTATAATTGCTGGAGCCAAAAATATTGTAGCGAGCTGTGACTATACACATAACAATATATAGATAGTCATTTTATATTATACGCGCCAGGGTAATATAAAATTTATAACATAATAAATTTAATATATGA
>NW_021768006.1:0-1320 GCF_005508785.2 Acyrthosiphon pisum
GTTTTGTGTCTCCAATATTTATCTGGTAAAAAATTAGGTTGGAATAAATAAAATAAAAACATAGGTGAGTTAGTAAAATTTCTTACTTTTCCTTTAGTATTATATTTGTTGTCAAATGCTAATTGCTTGTGAACTTTCAATATATGTTTAGATAGTGCCAACAATTGATCTTCTACTACTTCAGTCATCCCTTCAGACTCCAGTTTCCTAATCAACTAAAATTTATAAATTAAAATAATAATATAAAATTATTAATTAATAACAATGAATAATTTATATTTTACATTTCTTAATGCACTATTTTGATGCATTGATTGTGTAACACTTGTTAAAGGTATATGACCAGTGTTAGCGATGGTCCTGGCTTTTTTTCGTTCACCCAATATATCCACTAATGTTTCAAGGATTGAACACTTAACAGCTGTATCATAAATATTTCGTGGTAAAGGGTCTTTTAAAGTATTCAATACTAATTCTTCTCTATCTACTAATATAATTTAATGCTTCAAATAAGGTTTCATTACAGGCAATATTTTGCACTGAACATCTACATCATCTAACATGCGTGCTGTAGCACTAAAACAACCCACAGTAGCCTAAAACAAATTAAAAAATAAAAATCAAACAAAATATTCCTGCACGTTTCTGAAATAACAGTGATGATCATACACACAGAAGATCAAATACACATTTAAACATACCTGTCGTATCCATAAATTTGGATGGATGAGAAAACAAGAGATATCCCTAATTAATTGATAAAGGGCAGTTTTTTGAAGCAAGCGTTTTTCAATCAACTGTGACATTGCATTGAGTGCTTTTTTTGCTACAAACTCTTCACTGTCTGTAAACCCCTGGAAATTATAAATTCAAGAACAAAATATTATATTAAATTATTATACTATATTATCTAATATCTACTATTGTATATCTAAATCTACTATAACAGTACTGTAAATTTACTTGTTGCAATAGTGGACATAATATAGGTGAACACTGTTGGTCAACAAATGCAACAACATTCACAAAGTTGTCAAAAAATGATGCACGTAAGTGTTTATCAGTTTTGTCATTCAAGAATGTTACCATGTGAGATAAAATCACATCATTAGCTGAATAAAAAAAAACAAAATTTATTATGAATAATAACATAAAATTCATAACAGAAATATACCTCTTTGGGTGCCGAAAAACTCGCATAGCTCAATTATATTACTATTCACTAGAGTTTGTTTTACAATATTGTGAGAATCAGTGAGGAGTGATGATACCGATTGTTGTACCATTTCATGCAGTGTAGCAAGCTCGGTCTCAAAAGCA
>NW_021768007.1:0-808 GCF_005508785.2 Acyrthosiphon pisum
TACTATTATTTCATATTTGATGTAAAAGTATATTACAACAATTATAAAGAAATTAGGTACCTAGTCAATTGGTTGTTTTTTTTTTATAAACAATTATTATTACAAATTATCTATTTAAGTAAATAGTATTTAGTAAGTATAATTACTTATATTTACAAACAAAATTTTAAAATTATTATTTACAAATGTACAATAAAAATAGTGCATTGATATAAAATGATTTATTTGGTATAATATCATGAGAGAGTCGGGATTTATATGTTTTTACGTATCGTTTCTGACTTTCTGAGTACCTATATGGCTATATGCAATCTTATGAAAGTAAAAATGTAGATAGTACAGTATGCAGTAGGTTAGTAGGTACTAGGTAGTATAGCCAGCACAGTTCACAAGGGCTGCTCCAGAGACATGATTAGGGGGTGACCAAGTCATAATTTTCAGAAAATGTCGATGATTTGTTTTTTGTAATTTTGTTTTTAACAGTATACAATTGTTTAGAAATAAAGCTTTGGGGGGAGGGAGCTAGTGCTCCCCTGGAGCGGCCCCCGACAGTTCAACGGATAACAGTCTGTAGGGTTTGATATGAGTAGACAAATTACCTACTATAACCCAAGAGTGGGAATAAGTTTGTGCAGTCAGAAAAAATCATTAAAAAAAACTCTGATTGTGTCGATTAGCGTTTAATGAAAATATATATTATATCTACATATTATTAAAAATTAAATTATTATTTCTTTGCTATTAATATAATATAGACTATTTGAGTAACAATTTTTAGGGATTAATTCAAATATTATAATAGAACCAA
>NW_021768008.1:0-874 GCF_005508785.2 Acyrthosiphon pisum
TGTTTCGGAAATAGAAAAATATTATAATTTTAGATCAAGGATTTTTCTACGAATTAAAAAGAAAATTAGAAGTAATGAAATTAAAAAGAAGTATGCAAACTTTTGAAAATTAATAAAATTCAATGCTCAGCGTTCCACCCACAATCCAACGGTTCAATCGAGCGATACCATAGAGTTTTCGCTGAATATCTGCGACATTATATACAAAAAGACTTAAATAATTGGGACGAATTACTACCCTATGCGTTATTCGTATATAATTCGACAGAGCACACTTCGACTCGTTATCAACCGTACGAGTTACTATACGGAAGAGAACTAAATGTACCAGTAAAATTAAAATGTGATCCGGAACCGAGATACAACTACGACGATTATGTTTTCGACATGAAAGAGAAAATGCAAATTGCTCATAAAATAGCCAAAGAAAATCTGATTAATGGTAAAATTAAATCGAAAAAACAATACGACAAAACAAAGCACTGCGAAGACTTATGCTTTACAGATTCCGTGCTACTCAAGGACCACACACAGAAAAATAAACTCCAGCTACTATGGAAAAAGACCGTACGAAGTTTTGGATATTTTAGATACTGAAAACGTAGTAATATTAAGAAATAGGAAGAGAGTCCACAGAAATGATGTAAAAAAGTTTCATAAGGACACAGTGACACCCGTAGACGGTGAATAATAAAAACGAAATATATATAGTGTAATTATGTAATGAGTTTAGTAGGCGTGTATTAGTTATAAGATATTAAAATTACGGTTAATAAGTACGAAGGTAATAATGTAGAAGTATGAAATATTATAATAATGCAGATTGCATTACTTTCTAATAACATTTCCATTTAAGTACATATTGCATATTTAA
>NW_021768009.1:0-853 GCF_005508785.2 Acyrthosiphon pisum
AAATAGGAACTTATAATATTTGATACATAAGTTTTTAAAAATATTATGAATATATTGTATTTAATATATATAGAACCAAATATTTTGAAGATCTTTGATGAAATAGGAAATAACAATATTTGATACACAAGGTTTTGAAAATATTATGAGTATATTTTATTTAATATATATCGAACCAAATATTTTGAAGATATTTGATGAAATAGGAAGTAACAATATTTGGTACACAAGGTTTTAAAAATATTGTGAATATATTTTATTTAATATATATAATACCAAATATTTTGAAGTTACTTCAATAATATTTTCAACGATATATTTGACATGAAACTTTCTTGAGATATTTTGAAAATATTAATATTTTCAATTTGCTGTGTGGGAAGTACGTTAGACGCAATAAAATTAATTCCTAACTATTCAGGACAAACCGATATATATCCATTTTTAAATGCATGCTAAGTAATCATAAATACGGTAGACTCAGAACAGCACTCTTTTATGTTAAAAATGATAGCAGCTACTAAACTGTCGGATAGAGCATTTAATGTAACCAGATATAAAGAAATTACAGAATGGGGAGATATGAAAAAAATATTATTAGACGCATTCGAAACTCCTTACGGCGCTGCTAATTTACAAATCGAATTAAATATAATAAAAATGAAAAATAATGAAACCATATGCGCGTACAATAATAGAGTAGAAGAAATATATCAAAAACTATGTAACACGGTAACCATAGACAAACCGCTCGCGGAAGCAAAAATATTACGTGACAATATTAGGGAACAAGCTCTAGTCAGTTATATAAACGGTTTAAGCGACCAAATAAAATTTGAAGTAAAAACAAAAA
>NW_021768010.1:0-1169 GCF_005508785.2 Acyrthosiphon pisum
TACTTACAAAAAAAAAAAATACATATGGGTATTCGTTTTTATAGTTATTCATAAAGGACTGAAATAATTTGATAATTTAACTAGTTGGATAATAATTACATTATTAGGTACCTATACTTACTTTAAAAAACATTTCCAAGTTTACAATTCTTGTTCTGGTAAATTTTAATTTTATTTGGTTAGCATTATTCAATTTCATTGTCAATAATATCAATTTTTTACATTTCATATCCATTTCTGTCCAATTACTGCTGTACAATGCGAATATTATTTCATCTTTCTTAAATAAATAAAAATATTTCAATTAAATTAATTTTCTAAAATCATGGAATTCGCTACTTTTTCTAAAGTGTAGGTTCATAGTAGTCTATTTTAATTGCTATATTATTTATATTATACAAAAAGTAAATGTTACATTTTATCAAGGCTGGGAATTAACGAGTCAATAAGTTGGAAGTTAAGTTAATTTTAACTTATTACTTAACTTTCAAGTTCGGTGTTTTAATTAACTTAACTTTAACTTAAAATCAATTCATATTGTTCTTTATTTTTTCCAATTATATTCGTTTTGAATATTTCCATTATCCAGAAAAATGTTTGTTTTAACAGGTTTTTGGTTTAAAATTATTTTTACATGTTTGCTAAACATAGACAATAATATCAGAAAAGTATAAGATAGGTATATTTACAAAATCTTTTGGTTCATAGTTTTCAAAAGTGTAGAATTAATAAAATGTTATACTTTATAATGTAGTTATTTATTTATTTATTTATTTATTTATTTATTTATTTATTTAATATAAACGGACATCTGTCCTAAAACATAATAATATTAACATTGTGTTACATATTGATAAGTAAAACATTAATTAATAGATAAATATATACTTAAAATTAGAGAATGAGTAAAATAATAGGCTAAAATAGAAAGAATACAATTAAATTTACAAATTATTATTCAAATATAATCAAAAACAAAAGTATTACCTGCAGTCATAAGAATGTTAGCACGAGAGTTCAAGATATAATTTTTTGTTGAAAGAAGTGGATAAAAGGGTTTAGGATCTCTAGTATTAGTGTAATTAATTTTAAAACGGATTAAGAGAGAATTTCAGGACAGTCTATTGAACCTAATATAAGTTTTTTTAAAAATTTAGAGAGTAAAAGTG
>NW_021768011.1:0-1099 GCF_005508785.2 Acyrthosiphon pisum
AAATGTAGTCTAGTATTTTTTAGATAGTGATATAGAAAAATATAGATCCAAATACACGGTTAAAACAATAGATGCGTCAGCTGTATAATACTGATGTATAGTGTATTGGTTATTTAATTCTCAAGAATAAATAAATTGTCAATCGATGATACACGCTAGAGCAGTAGGCCTTGCAGTATATACCAAGTGAATAATAGTCGTGTGCTGCGTCTAGGGTTGCGCAAATATTTTCGATATTATCGAAATATCGATATTTCAGAAAAAAATATCGATATTATCGTATCGATATTTTGTAATCGATATATCACATATGTCGATATTATTATATCTCGATATTTAAATTTTTTTTAAATTTTGAATAATCATAATTATCCACGCATTAGTTTATATTACCCAGTATGATATAAAATAGTTGTACACTATTGTGCCATCTATGATTAAAATTTAAAGTTAATCAGAGTTAAAATTTTTTTTTTTTTATTATTATTATTTTGAAATGGAATATCGATATCGATATTTTTATTTCGATATATATCAGCTATCGATATTTAAGAAATCGATATATCGATATATCGATATATCGGTAATAATATCAGTTTGCGCAACCCTACGCCTGCGTCCTGCCTGCATGTTTATAAAAATAAATATAATTCCAATTGACCGTAATTATTATTGTATGGGTTTTCCCACTATTATCGCAATATCGTCCAACGGGCAACAATTAATGGAACTCACACATACTACGTACACTTCCACACAACACACAAGTTTACATTTCACATTATTGCTTATTAACTTATTTGAAATAACTTGATAATTTAGTTTTTTTTACATCGACAGTCGACACAGTCCTGAATCAAAAAGGTTACATGTTTTTATGTTTACTGTGGTTTAGTGCGTCCTTACATTAAAATATTTTGTTTGCCGTACTAAATATATACTAATATACGACTATACTAGTATGGGTAATGTAGATGTATTATAATATTTTTTATTTTGTGCTAATTGTGCAATATACTCATTTACGTATTTGCAATAATTTAATTTAAAAAGTAGTGAAGACTGCGCTTGTCATGGATAAAGAAAAAAGAAAAATATT
>NW_021768012.1:0-846 GCF_005508785.2 Acyrthosiphon pisum
ATGTAATATATATTTATGTGTAAACTTTAAATGTATATAATATTACTCCGACTGTTCAGATTGTATTGATATGACCCAACTGAATTACTTATATTATTTTCCAATAAAATACTGTTATTTGTATTTTGTTAAGGATACCTGCAGCAGCTTATATTCATTAAGATCATACAAAAATAGTCTGAACAGACAAACTTTATACATTTATATAAAAGAGCTTCAAATTCCAATTAGATGTGTGTTTCTTTTTCTCGTCAATACTAGACGTCTATCACTGTTTCCATATATCTTTTTTGTTTATCAAATAAACAAACGAAGTATTTATTCACGTCATTCAAAAATTTAACATCAATAGAAAATAACAAATTTTACAATAAGAAAACGACATTGAGAAGCTTCTTTCAGTGATATGTGGACGGTCTATTATTCATCATATACGATACTGTTGATACAAATTTGAATATCATCTGCACTCGTACTTGCCGAATGTATAATATGTATTTGATTTAGAAAGTATTGACGATGAATGATTTGGATATTATTATAAACAAATATATTGAATGTCGCATTGCGCCGTATTTTTTTCGTTTTTCATCGTTATTTGGTTGTTAAATTCAAAATTGAATGAAAATTGAAGTGTGACATACAATGATATGCAAACAATGAAAATTCGACATTCGGATATTTCAAAAATTTTCCTTTATAATAATCATCATATTATGCATATTATAATACAGTACTTAAAACTAAGTTATACACAGTACGGTTCTATATGACATCATTATAATGTATACATATTTCAAAAGTATCTTGTATACAAATTCAACAAGAAATACGCTGTAAGTACAA
>NW_021768013.1:0-959 GCF_005508785.2 Acyrthosiphon pisum
CAGTGATATCATTGAGCCGTCTATAATCAATGCACAGTCGGGGTGAGCCGTCTTTTTTTTTTGCTAGAACGATGGGTGCGGCCCACGGGGATGTGCTTTGTTCTACCAGTCCCTGCTCTTCCATGTCTCGTATCATGGTGTCGATTGTGGCCTGTTTTGCCGGTGGATAGGGATATGGTTTGAGTGCTATGTGTAGTAAACCCAAAAGCTATAATATTGTTTTAAATAAAATAATATAGAATAAATAAATTATACATACAGTATAATTTATTTGTAGTAATGTAGGTATTAATACGGAATATAAAGTAAGCCTAAATAACAGGAAACGTAGGCCAAAGGCGAAAACAACAAGTTGTTATAGCTAGTCACACATTAATGAAATTCAGCAATATTAGGGATGTATTAATACCCACAGCTATAATATGATATTAATCATGTAGATATTATACATTTAGTATAATTTATAATAGGTAATGTAGGCATATAACGGGAAGTGTAGATCAGAGGTGAAAACAACAAGTTGTTTTACCTAATGCAATTCGATATTACTAGGGAAGTAATATTAGAATATAGCTATCACGCCACTAGTACGTCATTGTCAAAACCCACATAAATACGGGTAGAGCGCCTACCATTACTTAGAAGATAGTCAGCCCTCGTCGTAGGTCTAACAAGCTTACGACAGTGCTTATAATTATTGTGTATTTGAATTTGTAATAATAAAGTGTTAAATTACTGTTATCTTTAAAAAGTCTAAAAGTGTTTATAATTATCACCTATCTTTCTCATCCACGACTCAAGACGACGACGAACGTGCGACGTCGTTAAATAATTATTGTATTAGTGTTCAACGTGTCCTGCACGGCGATCACTACACAAATTTGGTGTCAGGTGTGGGGTCTGATATCGAATGAAAAAAAATTGATTTTTCAAATAAGTAATTCGAGACCCACCGACGA
>NW_021768014.1:0-729 GCF_005508785.2 Acyrthosiphon pisum
TGTGTGATTACGGCGAGATATAATAATTGTGTTGTTGCATTTTGGGCGGCAACACTACTCTTTAATACTGTATATAGATGATGTGGTAATCCTGTCATAAATATAATCATTGCCTGTTTTTTCGTTTGGTTTTTGACTATTTGTGCCTCTGTCTTTTGTAAACCTACAGTGCTAGCCTCACACAATTTATAATATAGTTCTTCGATCCTAGCCGCAAATTTCGCTACGCTTTCCCCTTCGATCATGCGTGCCGTATTTAATGTCATAGATAGAGCCCTTTCCGAAACTTTAGGTTCAAATGCTCCCTCTAATATCGATTTTATTGCCGCCCATGTTCCCAAATTACGGTATTTCGTAACCTCTAAAGCACTCCCTGTTAATTTCGAATGTATTATTTTTAATAATATTGGTTTATCATTCTCCGAAATATCTTTAAGTGCGATTTCACAAATGTTTATAAATTCGGCTACATCTTTTTTCCTTGTGCAAACTGGTATCATTGAAATTGCTTTATCAAGATCCATTTTTATTATTTGTTTTTTCACTATTTGTTCTAATTGGATATGTACCACCCCTGGATCCGATCTAGAACCTGATCTACCCGGTAATTTATTTCCCTCTATTTTTTGTGGAGTTAGAATTTTACCTAACCCTTCCGTTTGACTAGTAGTTCTTAAAAAATTCTTCCTAACAATGGCTATACTACTGTCTCTTTTCTCAGTATTTTTC
>NW_021768015.1:0-1357 GCF_005508785.2 Acyrthosiphon pisum
GTATAACATATGTATCTGCTATGCATTAATAAGAAATCAATTTCAAAAAATTAACTGTTTAAATTATAAGTTTAAAATCTAATATGAATACATTCATATATTTTTGAATTATTTTAAGTAACATTTAAATTAATTATTATTATTTAAATTTTCACTAAAACTCATAAAATAAACTTAATAGCTAGATACTGATATAATTTTATGATAATAGACAATAGTGTATAATTATAATAATTTGTTAAAACTTACATATTTCCTAAAAAATGTTAATACTGAATTTAATAAAAAAATATTATTTGGCTGTATTGATGCAACCATTAATAATTAAAGATTAAGAATTAAGATAATATTCTGCACTAATATTTTATATTTAGATACCCTAGTCCATAGATGGCATAGTAACCTAACCTAACCATACTATATTACTCATTATAGTAGTCATTATTAAGTACATAATTAATATTATTAGTAATGACTAATGACTATAGTATTTAGTCAAGAAGCTTTTATTGTTTAACAAATTTTAGTCAAAGAGTAGGGTGTGAAATTGATTTCAATACCGAAATCAATATCAACATTTTAATAAATTAAAACTGACTCAAAATTTAAATCAAAAAAAAAATTAAAATCGAAACCGAAACCGAAATTTCTCAATACCGGTATACAAAATCGAAACCGAAATCGAAAATTTTCAAAACCGGTATTCAAAATCGAAACCGAAACCGAAATTTCTTAATACCGGTATTGAAAATTGAAACCGAAATCGGATATTTTCAAAACCGGTATTCAAAATCGAAACTGAAACCGAATATTTTCAAAACCGGTATTCAAAATCGAAACCGAAACCGAAATTATTTCAATCGGTTTCAAGCCCTGACTATAATACCTACCTAGGAGTTAGGACTAGCATAATAAAATACTAAATTGATTATTATAACTGTTGTTAATTTGTAAATAATTTGTTTAGGTTATGATCATGATAATATATTTTGAGTGTGCAAACTCCCTGTAATTTTAAAATACGGTAAATATTTTGTGTAAGTGGAGAATTCGTGGACAAGAAATGCGAAATCTCCCTGTAAAATGATATAGGTACGGTTAATATTTTTGTGTGAGTGGAGAATTCGTAGACAACAAGTGTGAAATCTCCCCATGAGTTGTATTACGGAAAAATCAGTGTGTTCGAGCGGGACATCCTCCCTTGAAATTACCGCAGTGAAAAAAAAACGTACTATGAACATACATAATATGTATACTACTTATAACTGGGCAGTAGGGGCGAGGAAAATAATGTACCTACCTACTACCTATATACTCTTTCACCTTTGGTGTATAGCATTATTATGTCTATCTACAT
>NW_021768017.1:0-1489 GCF_005508785.2 Acyrthosiphon pisum
TCATGAGACAGAGTCCGGGTCTCGACTTGGTATGCTGGACGACTCGCATCCTCTGTATGTGTGTTGACATTCCCGAGGAGATACGTGTGACGATGCTTTTATGGTTTGATTGTTTCATACTATGCTTTTGCAACGATCTCCGCGTGATATAATATACTAATTGTCTTATTAGTTACATCCGTTAGATATTGCTAAGAACGTGCTATACGCTATACATAGTTTATACATAATTAATTTATACGTAGGTACGTAACAATAAATTGGCCTTGGGACTGCCACTGGGTATCAGTCGTTATAAGAAAAGGTGGTAGATTCTCTTTCAAAACAAAATTATAGTGGTGGTTGATCATTTCGGGTCACAAACCACGAAAATAGTCGTAGCTTTCACACCTTACCCGTTAAATGGAAAGGTTTAGTGGGGTCGAGCAACTTGTGCGTACGGGCCACTGCTTGCCTATGTACGTTCTACAAGCATAACCAGACAGTGCGACCATTAGAAATGACAGAGTATCAGTGTGTTATTCATATATATATTATTTCGTTCGAATAAAATCGAATATTCATTTACTATTGTACATTCAATTTTCGATTTGGTGTCCGTATTTTATCATCTCCTCTCACACAACACTAATTTTGAAGTCACCTCATCAACCGATGCCATTAATCTTTACTATTCATTAAATTGTGTTACCTTAAGGAAGTAAACACAATTTTCCCAGTGCCAGATTTAAAAATTTCTGAGCAGCAATTTCCGTATATTCAACAAAGTATATAGTATGTGACTGAGTACATTTTTAGTATGTAATTTATAAACTTTCATCGATTTATGTAATTCCTTTTAGATGAGTTGGATCCTTATACTTAAAACTATCAATTTAATTTTAAGACTTCATATTATTTAAATAGTTTTTTTAAATGTTCACAGTATTGTGAAAACCACGACCAGTACCAAGAAATATGGTGTGTCGATAACCAGGACATATTGAATAAGAAAGTAATACTTTGTAGTGTATAATATCATAAAAGTTATTTAAATTTTTTATATATTTTATAGGGTAAATTTGCCAGAGATTATTCAATAGGATTCATTGCGAGGGATATAGATTTAGTCGATCGTGATAATAAATGTGAATGTGATAATAAGTACGTAACGTTTTATATGTTATTAGATGGATATAATAATGCAAATGATCCACTAACTTGCCAAGCATTCAATTAGCCTATTTAGTCTAATAAATACTTGAATTAATTGTTATTGCCAAATGCTGTAATTAGGCACAAAATATGTACTATTAATTAATAAATTGTGTCTTCTATTAATTATTTGATCCTCATAGAACCATTTTTTTATTTTGTTGTAATCTAAACACTATTAATCGTAGTACCTACTTGAAATTTTTATTTTTATTAAAAATATACAATCTGTGTCAGTCACATATTCTAGTAGTGGTTGTAACTAGTTTCAGAGAAAAATATTGACTTATCTGCA
>NW_021768018.1:0-1390 GCF_005508785.2 Acyrthosiphon pisum
CCACTAATGGACCCGCGCTCGATATTATTAGCTACGCGCTGTATACGCGGGATCGTCCCGCTCCTACAACTACTACACACGTACTGTATACGGGGTACCATCGATACTATTATTATTAATGTTACGCGAGCGAGCGTTCGCATATTACAATTATATTTATATTTACGCGGCACGTATATTATATGATTATATACATAATTATTGTCATGTGATTTAGATTGGTATTTAGATATGTCCACTTGGTAAGGTATTATATTGTGCACATAATATACAGTAGAAAATCGATAAACTGTCTATTTCTGTCATCCGTCATCGCATATAAGAAATGCGGCCATGCGGCCTTAGATCATATACTATTATATGATCTAAGCATGCGGCAACGGTTGAGGGCCTGCGATTATAATATTATATAATACGTTATCAAGTTATGCCTACAGCCTACGTACGTACCGTAACTTGTACGACTTGAGACTTTTTGCAAACATTCACAAAACATAATATTATATAAGATACTAAGGTAGGTACTCACAAATATGTACAAATAGCCGGTTTCGTTTGTTACTTCACCAAATATGTTGTTGAGTCGTTGGTTTGAAATGAGAATCTTAATATCTTATCGGCGGACCTAAGACGAAGCGGACTATAATTAGTATAACAGCCACAGGCAGGCGACTTTGGCCACCGTGGCGGGAACTGTTACTCTGACGTTCAATCGCAGCAACGCGTGTCAGTAGTCTATTGGCTCGCATATGACGACGTTTCGGACGGACTATACACACCGAATTATCACCAGACGGCGACGGTACCGATCGAATCGTACCGGGGTGGTATAACCGTGCTACCAAGGTATATACGTACCACAACGGTGCACCGTATAGCGTAGTATTACCCTGGTGTACCTCTGTTTAACGCGGTGTATCTATTGGGGCGTCCGCAATATCGACGTGGTAGTGCTCCACGCAACGCATAACCTGGTTCGCCATAGTCCGGTATATACAAATGGTGTACACGGTTGCCTCGCACTTATAGTGGATAGCGATCAGATACCGGTCGGTAACCGAATTATCACCTAGCGGCGACGGTACTGATCGACTCGCACGTTGTGGCGGCAAAACCGTGCTACCGAGGTATACATCAAGCCTGTGAACCGCGAAGTGTATCCCGGTTACCTCTGTTTGACACGGTGTACCTATTGGCCCCGCATGGTTAATCTGGTGGTGCACCACGCAACGTATGACCTGGTTTGCCATATAATTTTGTAACCGGCTTACAATGGTGTACACGATTGCCTCGCACCCAGTGCACCGCGGTCGGATACCGCTCGGCGGAAGCCTGTCAGATCCATTGTCGGACGGGTATAATAGACTCTGAGCTACGGAGGTAGCTACGC
>NW_021768019.1:0-7072 GCF_005508785.2 Acyrthosiphon pisum
TTCGACTGGCCCACAAAACGACGTCGCCGATGTCAAGTACTGAAAATTACCATCGTAGATAACCTTTTACTAGTCTACTATATCATAGACACAAGTACCCAGGTATGTATTCTAAATTTCATAAATTGTACACTTGCAATCTGACATTTAAATTTTTGTTCATAGTTGCAGATAGTTCACTCACATATTTTTATCAACTAACAATCAAAATGACTTACCATCAAAGAAATTCATCTCCAAACTTCAACAAGATATTCGATAAGCAACTACTGACTCCAGAGCAGGTTCAACAAGCGTCCATACTGGAGTTAAGGGCAGACCCGTTGCTATGGGCTGCATACAAACGCGGCTGGGATGAAAATTTCTCAAAAAATCAGGTGACCCATGATTCAAACTTTCCAGATGATAATGACAGTTTGGGTGATGATAATTATCACCAGAATAAAAACGTTAGGGAGGATGGTATGAACGAAAATACATTTAGTCAGCAATATCGTCTCCAAAAAACAGTTATCAACACTAATACTAACTGTAAATCAAATCAAACAGAATTTATGGAAACTGATAATTAAAGAATAAACTTAAAAAAATATAATAAAAAATTAATCATCTATTAATGTATTATTATATTATAGTAATGTATATTATACAATTTAATGCTACTAAATTTCAACTTTATTATAAGAAAAATATATTTTAAAGTTATAAACATTGTTACCTACCTACTAAATCAGTTATAATTTGACGTATATTAAATTAAATTATAAACTAAAGTAAAATATATTGTTTTTGGTCCCAGTGTTTGAAATATTATTTAAAGTTTCAATATAAATATTTTTGTAAATTAATTCCACATATCGTTCACAATTTTTAACTCTGCATCTCTTTTTCTATATTATAAATACTCCTCATAAATTGTAATAGATAATTTTATGAACAGTTATGATACATATAGTAATGCTGTAAAAAGGATTCTCAAATTATTTGTAATAAAATCTGATAATTGCAATTTTGAAATCAGGTGTTTTTCATACTATATACTTACCTTATTTTACTCAAATAAAACCATTAATTTTCTCTTCAATATTTATTTAATTATTATAAAATTAAGATAATACGATAAATGTTCCTCTAAAACAGGAAAAATACTTAAACAATTTAAAACAATTTTTTTCTATGAGCGTAACTCATATATGTAGATGTTAGTGCTATATAAAAGTTTGGTATTTAGTTTCGTTTTTATATAAATATTATATGTATATTTATTTTCATTAAAATTTAAAGTTTATACAATTCAGATCAATTAGACTTTTATTTTCAAAATGTAAATTTATTAGAAGATATATTGTATATTTAGAAGTTGGTAATATTTTTACTGTACCTAGCTATTTTGTCTAGCAGAAATTAAGTATGAAATAATATGGTAAATACCTAAATATTCAGAAAATTATTTTTAAAAACTTTACTTATTAATAATTATCAAAAATAAATTGTAATCATAATTACACCTCTGATCTATACTTAAAAGTTAAAATAATACAAATTAATTTACTGTGGTAATGATTTATATTATATTATTATTAATAATTAATACATTATTAATTTATTATTATTTACAAACTTATACACTACATTTTTATGTTAACAAACATTCTTACTACAGTAAGTTATTCGATGTTAAAATAATATTTTAAGCAAATTGTTTGAATATAATGTGAAGCTCACAAATATATTTTAATATATGTATTGGTTATTTTTATTAATTTAAACATAACATTGGACATTGGAGTAAATTTAGTCTAGTTATTTACACTAGTATAATTATTTTATATTGTTTGGTATACAGTTTTGGTATCAATTTGTTCAACATATTTTAATAATAATATATATTTGTAACAGTTAATTTTACCATTTGATTTTATGATTATAAAATAGTTTCTTATTATAAAAAAATATTTAATCAGAAGCTTTTCTTTATTTTATTGAAATATAAAAAAATTACAGTAAAGTAATTTAGTTTGATGTTAATCATAATATCAAAAGAAATCTAGAAATTCATTTAGGTAGATACATTATGATTCAATGTCTTAAATTCTTATTGCAGGTATTTACATATTATTATGGTAAAAGTACAGTGGAGTGTCGATTATACGCACTCATTTTAAAGTGATATATTTTAAAAATCTTTTTGTCAAAAATTCGTTGACTACCTGGGTCCTACTTATTTTAATTCCATGCCAAATATTATTAAGAAGAATATAATAAATAAACATAAAAATGTCAAAAAAACTGTTAATGACTGGCTAATATTGTCAATAGGGTAGCTATTATTATGTTTACTATAATTAAGTATAATTTTTTTTTTGTTTGTATTTATATTATCTAATTACTATTTGTAAGTAATTTGTCGCTTTCTACCTTCAACACAAGCATTGCTTTTAGAAGGTAGATAATCTATAAGTTTATTATGTAATTTTTATTTTTATATAATAAATGGGTTCTATTTAAAAAAAAAAAAAAAAAAATTGAGACTGAGGGGGATTGCAGATAATCAATTTATGCGGATATTCAAACAATGATTAAAAGTACACAAAGAACATGAATTTAAATGTTCTATATAAAACATTTTCATATTTCTGTAGTTAGCCATATCGTTTAATTTGTTCTTTTGCTTATATCCAAGGAAAAGCATGTTCTAGTGTTTTTGAAATGCTGAAATATATGTATAATCATAATAATATGGCTATAAGCCAGGATTTGATACAGTATTGACATAAATTACATATAGTTTGTATATGGTATCAATGAAGCCAAATTATAAGAAATTTGTAAACATTTAAATCTGCTGCAACTTTGATATTGATCATCTATCTTTATAAACTATAATCGTATTTTAGCCTTCAATTTTATTTTAAAATGTATAAATATACGCATTTTTAAACAGTATTTAAGTGGAGTTAATAAACAATATTTTATGAATCTCAAGTAATCAGGTTTTTTTTATTTTAAACACAAAAGAACTTCAATAATCCGGACTAATCGGGGCTCTAGGTTGTCCGAATTAATGAAAGCCTGAATTAAAGAAAATAACCAAAATATGTGTATATATTATAGATTTAAGAATATGTATTATGCAATTCACAATTTATTATAACATATAACAACATTAAATTTGTTTAAATTGTGCGCTTTATGAACTATATATAATTTACTTATTTAATTATAATTTAATTGCTTTAGTTTATTTGTAGTAATTATATTAGATTGGTAAGAAAAAATATTATTTTTTGTATGACTTGAAATGTGACGTTTACCTACGGTATGTAATATTAAGTTAAACAATATTAAATGCTGCTACTATTGTTGAAGACAATTGTTTCCTTAAATAAACACTTGTCTATGATTAAAAATGTATAAAATAAATTAAGGTTTCCTAGAATATAATATTACACAGATACACATTATAGTAATAGCTAGTTATTATTATGTTTTTGAAATATGTAAATATATGTATAATTACAACCCAGGAAAATTGTCGAACGAAAAAAAAAAATTGTAAGTAAGAATAATGTAATTGATGAATTAGGCTCTTTCACCACGGATACGTCTGGCTAGCTGAATGTCTTTAGGCATAATGGTGACACGTTTGGCGTGGATAGCACATAAGTTGGTGTCTTCAAACAAACCAACCAAGTATGCTTCACTGGCCTCCTGAAATAGACACAATTTAAATATTAGAAAATGTATGATATATTTAGTTAGTGAAATATCAGTAATATCACTTAGTAAATTAATTATTAATGTGAAATGGTACATCAAAAATACTGATTGAAAACTATATGTAATCATCCAATTTAAACTAAAATAAAATCCTTTGAATGAATTACCATCACAGATTATTAAGACAATAGCAAACTTATGATATAAATTAAACTTATAAAACCGTGATAGGTACCTGCAAAGCTCCAATAGCCGCACTTTGGAAACGCAAGTCAGTTTTGAAATCCTGGGCAATTTCTCTGACCAAACGTTGGAACGGCAACTTGCGAATCAGCAACTCCGTGGATTTTTGGTAACGACGGATCTCACGAAGAGCGACAGTACCTGGACGATAACGATGAGGTTTCTTCACTCCACCCGTGGAAGGTGCGCTTTTGCGGGCAGCTTTGGTGGCCAACTGTTTACGGGGAGCCTTTCCTCCGGTAGATTTACGAGCGGTTTGCTTAGTACGAGCCATGGTTCAACTGAAACTAATTCAAAAATCAAAACAATCTGCATTCAAACAAACAAAACATGAGCACTAAAGGTGGTAGTGGCAGGGAAACCATCTACCAGCGTTCCGACGACAAGAGAACGTCATGCCAGAAGTCTGGTCGGACAGGTGAGCATCGAAATCGAAAACCCCCGACCGCGCTTGTGGTGGACCGAAAAAGTGATGTCCAGACTGACGTCGCGTTGTAGCGAAATGACAGAATGGCTCGAGTGGATTTTTTAATTCACAAATTCGATGGTACTTACTAAGCGTGAGCGGTGTCCGGACAAGTCAAAATACAAAACGAACGGTTGTTGAGTAAATTGTAATGGTCGTGAACGGTGAATGAGTTACGAGTGACGTTGGACTGTCAGAGGTTAGACACATAGATATTAGACACGTCATAGAAAGTTCCAATCATGATTATCATATTTTATCATACGGGAACAAACATGAAGAGGTCTTATCAAAAATAATGATAAGACCTCTGCTAGAATGAGATGCAATAAGAAAAATAGTCTTTCTCTCTTCCCCATTCCGGCACGCTTCCCTCTTTTTATTATAGCCATGGCCTATCCATTCTTTAATATCTTTAGTCAGCGAAAACGATAATAAATAAATTAATAATGTGATAGCGATTTGTCATATTATTTTGTTTGTGGTGAAGACTGAAGAGGTTGACGACTGACGGCATTGATCGCTTTATCGGCGGGCAGGTTACAGTAACGAGACCGCTGATTGGCCGATAGTACAGTTATAGACACGGTTAAAACCAATAAGACCGTGGTTAAATATAGTATCTTTAGCCGTGGCGTATAGAACATCTAACAGGTGGAAATAACGGTGACGGGGATTGGATGAGCGTAATCTTTGCCAGCATGATGAATTTTGCTGTACCATGTTTTTAAATTTTTTCACCGTAATCTTTCGCGCCTAAATCGATGAATCAATTTTTAATTGAAATCAATATTGTAAGTAAATATTTAAGATGCTGATTACCAAACTCAATACCTACTGAAATAATACATAAATGTATATGAATCATAAAATTATTTAAATGTTTTATAGGTATTAATTAATTGTTGTTACCTAACTCATTTAGTTGGTTGATACAAAGTTATTTTTTAAAGTTAAATTTTCCAAATATAACTATTGTTTAAAAATTAGAAAAAATAGTAAAAACCTACCACAGTTCACAATGTTAACTATACTAATATAAATTGTCATGAAGAATCTATTATTATTAATGATACTCAGCTCGCGCTACAACCAACTAAATAAAATGAACATATTTTATAAAATAATTAGATAGGTAATATAGGTAGTAATTAAAATTATTTACCAATTATTTTTAAAATATTTTTGTACAATAAGACATACATTTCTTAATAATTTTTTATATTTTTATAGGCTTAATTGATTTTTATATTACCTAAGTACAACATTTAATTTTTATTATACCTTTGATTTTACATCTATTATTATTATTTATTATTAAGTAATTTCTTTATTCCAAAACAAGTATACATCATTAGTTAAATAACTTGTATATCAGTTTAACATAAATTACTTTTAAACAAATGTTTTTTTTTTTGATTGTAAAAACATTACAACACAGTTCAGTAAAACAATAAATGTGTTTTGGATTTGGTTTTCATTTGTATTACAATAAGTTGTTCCTTTTTATGTTCATACATATTTTAAAAAAACTAACACAAATAATATTTTTCCAATCTACTTATTTAACTACATATTATATTAGGTATATATGAATATATGTATATATAAAAAACTTTACATATAGTTATAGTTATATATATGTTTCAAATCAATAAAATATTTTTTTTTGTTAGAAAATTTTGGGTTGTATAGGTACTTACATGATGTATTATATTTTATATTTCAAAAAATATTTGGTGAAGCTACCTAGGTATTTGGTATGATTAGATATTATTTACATTTTATTTATATTTGTTCTTAATATCTAGCTTAAATAGTAAAAACCAGTTTATTGGTGAAATAGTTATTTTTTTAGTGATTAAATTTTTAATTTAATGAATAGATTGAATAGATATTATGTATTATTTATTTATTGCAGGTTAATGTTATGTTGAAGTATACTTTAACTTGAAGATTCCACTGAACTGATTTCAAGAAATACACAATTGGCCACAGATAATATAAGATGGAACAAGTTAAAAATGATCTTAACTTTCTATTTTCTGAGGTATACTTAATTCAAATAATTAAATATACATATTAATATTGTTAATAATGCTTATTTTTATTTTATTACTTGTTTGTAATTATTATCAGGGATCAGTTCACTATAACCAAAGTTATAATATGGCTAAGGTTTATGGTATATATAACTACAATAAACAGCCAAAGCTAAATATAATTTTATTCATATGAAACACTCATAAATACTTATTTTTTATAAAATTAATTCCACTATTATATTATAATTAATAAGTAAATTATTAATTTTCAAAATTAATCAGTTCATTAACATTTTTTTAAATTATTAGTCTGTAGTCAAGTTTATAATAAGTAACAATAATTTTTATATTCATAGTTTTTTATACTTATATTCACGGTCTTATATGTAAAGGAGAAGCTAGTAAACTTATTTCGAGATCATTTGTAGGTTGAAAATATATACAATAATTATTTTCCTGAACACTTGATCTTCATTCAGTTCTTACTTTATTAGACTTTATTAGACACTTTTAAGAATCAAACACTTCTACTGATTTTGGCCTGAATAGAAGTTTAATGGTTTGTATCATTCAAAGTTGATTTTTTTGACATTTCATT
>NW_021768020.1:0-1383 GCF_005508785.2 Acyrthosiphon pisum
TAAAAATTCTAGTATCCTCTTTTGATTGGATAGTTCAACCAGCACTTCATCAGGAGTAATTGAATCGTTTTTGTTGATCGAGAGCATAGCTAGACCTAATAGTCTTCCGGCCCAGTGGCGGATTCAGACAATTTATATTAGGAGTGCACATATTAATTCTGACCACCCACCTACATTTTAAACACTATACCACTACCACCAAGGGCGTCCGCTAGGGGGAGAGAGACCATGACCACCCCACTATTTTTTGGCTACTAGAAGAAAAAATCTGGGGGGGAGTAAACAAATAGTCAGTATATTATATTAGTTATATTTTCGAATGGTTATTATTTGCGTTTTTACATTTGCCCCATAATATAAGTTAAGATTGGGGCTTTCGTAAATAATAGAATATAGGTAGGTACCTACGCAATTAAAAATTGATGGATAAATGAAAATGAAACAAAATAACAATGTATTAAGGCAAATAAATGTATTCTTAATTATTTTTCACATAAAACAGTTTATATAATTATTCCTATATCAATAAAATAATATCATATTTAAAGTTTAAACTATAATATGTTCATCGGTTTTTTGTGTCGCATAGGTACTATAAATTACCTAAATTTTAATAAAATAAGTCTGTATATATAGACTATAGTTCCACGTTCCGTTACCGATACCTACCTATATAATAGTAAAATTGAAAACTAAAAAGGTGGGCAAGTGGGTGTCGCTTTGCCATACAGTAGGTTACAAGTAGGTCACTGTAATGGATAATGTTAAATTTGAATTCAATGATATAATATCATTATATAAAAAATATGATTCTGAGCGAACGGTCAGACAGCGTATGATATTACTAAGTAGGTATATTTGATGATATTATTGTGAAAAAGTAATTTATATATAACCTTTTTACGTGGAACCTTGTTTTAAATTGTCGGTCCTTAGCTATAAAAGTTGAATATATTATAAATTTTTAACTACAAAATAATTATTACATTTTAAATTTAATAAATTTTGTTGAAATTCGAACTATAAATGCTTATTAATAAAAATTGTGCGAATGTATTTTTAATATTTTTCAACTGCTGTTATAACAATATATGAGGACTCTTGTATTAAATTGTCATGCTTTTTTAACGATCAAATAACATTTTACTAATATTTATAAAAAAAAATAATGGAAATATAAACAACCAGTGAAAATTTCATATATCTACAGTCATTAGTTTTAAAGTTACACCAAAAACCAAAATCAATTTTCTCGAAAACAGATTTTGCGTAAAAATTCCCATTTCTCCTTAATTTTTCTTTTGTTGACCCCCAAAAGTACCAACTAGATTCACTTTCCTATCAGAAAAGGTACTGTTGAAGAAAATCCAAGCACTTTTACTG
>NW_021768021.1:0-1219 GCF_005508785.2 Acyrthosiphon pisum
AAATGATTTCGGCAGCGGACGGTACACCGCGGGCGGTCGTCGGTGGCGTGCGCCGAACACGTTACGGGGTCTCGGAGCCCCGGTACCGGGTATTCGATAGTCACGCGGGCGCGTCGACGACCGACGGGCAGAGTGCCGGTCGGACGGCGGCGGCTTCCCCGGAGCGGATTCGGGTGCCACTGTGCCGTGCATGGACTTAGGATAAATTGGTCGGCGTTCGACGGGCGGTGTTCGAGGTGAAAAAAAAAATGATTTCGGCAGCGGACGGTACACCGCGGGCGGTCGTCGGTGGCGTGCGCCGAACACGTTACGGGGTCTCGGAGCCCCGGTACCGGGTATTCGATAGTCACGCGGGCGCGTCGACGACCGACGGGCAGAGTGCCGGTCGGACGGCGGCGGCTTCCCCGGAGCGGATTCGGGTGCCACTGTGCCGTGCATGGACTTAGGATAAATTGGTCGGCGTTCGACGGGCGGTGTTCGAGGTGAAAAAAAAAAATGATTTCGGCAGCGGACGGTACACCGCGGGCGGTCGTCGGTGGCGTGCGCCGAACACGTTACGGGGTGTCGGAGCCCCGGTACCGGGTATTCGATAGTCACGCGGGCGCGTCGACGACCGACGGGCAGAGTGCCGGTCGGACGGCGGCGGCTTCCCCGGAGCGGATTCGGGTGCCACTGTGCCGTGCATGGACTTAGGATAAATTGGTCGGCGTTCGACGGGCGGTGTTCGTGGTGAAAAAAAAAAATGATTTCGGCAGCGGACGGTACACCGCGGGCGGTCGTCGGTGGCGTGCGCCGAACACGTTACGGGGTCTCGGAGCCCCGGTACCGGGTATTCGATAGTCACGCGGGCGCGTCGACGACCGACGGGCAGAGTGCCGGTCGGACGGCGGCGGCTTCCCCGGAGCGGATTCGGGTGCCACTGTGCCGTGCATGGACTTAGGATAAATTTGTCGGCGTTCGACGGGCGGTGTTCGTGGTGAAAAAAAAAAATGATTTCGGCAGCGGACGGTACACCGCGGGCGGTCGTCGGTGGCGTGCGCCGAACACGTTACGGGGTCTCGGAGCCCCGGTACCGGGTATTCGATAGTCACGCGGGTAGAAAAAAATTCGACGCCGGCGCACCTCGGGCGGTCGTCCCGGGCGACCGCGGAACGCGGCCCGGGGTCTCGGAGCCCCGGTACCGGGTATTCGATAGTCACGCGGGCGCGTCGACGACCGA
>NW_021768022.1:0-799 GCF_005508785.2 Acyrthosiphon pisum
ATTTATAATTGTATCCTATTTAAATATTATATTTGGGTGGTATATTCAATATGTGTATATTTTATATATTGAAGCTATTTATCGTATAAAAAATTATTCAACATAAAGAAAATCGGTTTCAAAAATGAAAAGGCAAAAAAAAAATAGGAAAGAATTTTTTTTTAGCTTATTCTAGCTTATTGAAAGAAAAAATGAGATAGCTTTTTCTAGCTTATTTACATAAAATATTTACTTTTTTTCATGTATGAGTTTTGGCAACACTGGCCACGTGTGGTGTGGTGATGTTAGGTGATGTACAAGAAAAACAATCACTACGCTTTAAGTTTTAGGTTTTAAACTATAGTCACATTATTATATGTAAAATGTAAATGATATCGTCGAACAGATATGTAACGAAAAAATTGATAGTCACTATAATTGATAGCCCAGCAACGGTTGCGAATTTTCGAGTGTGGGGCTTACGTGTTATCGGTAAGACGGTGTATAAACGAGATAGTAGCAGTGTTGCCACTTATAATTTTTTAAACAAACTAGTCACCAGTTAGTAATAAACTCGAAAACAACAAAAAATATTGATAAAAAAAGTTAGTTTTCCCGCCAAATATTTTTTTTTCACCTTTTAAAGTTATTCATTACATTTACATCTGATATTCTAATTTAGATACTCAGTAATTAATAAGTTATAATTCTTTTTACAAATTCAATAGATATAACAAATTCAAATAACCATAAAGTAATAATTTTTATATTTTATAATAAAAACAAAAAAATTAGTTTCAGTAGAAAGCAGTTACTTTTC
>NW_021768023.1:0-981 GCF_005508785.2 Acyrthosiphon pisum
ATTTTCCGCTCTTTTCATCAATAGTTATGAACAATTATAACTAAAAAAATAAAATATCTCAAAATAAATTGACTTTCTTTGATAATTATTAGTGCCTTAATTATGTTTAAAAAGAATCTCGTATACTTAGTGGTTTTGGTTTATACAAGTATAATCCTGTATGCATAAGCGTGCGCAGGGGGGATGCCGGGTATGCCATGGCATCCCCTGCAGATTTATCAGATCTATATAGTTTTCAGTTGTAAATATTTTGATTATAAATTAGGATCATGAACTAAGACAGTTCATAGTATCTTATTTCAAGAATTTAAATATTTTGATTATTTTAGATTCTGAGTGGAACGATGAATGTATTGATTTTACAATGATGTGTTTTTTTTTAAATTTTTTAAATTTTTAATTTTTAAATTTTTTTTTGTGTCTGTGTACACGATAAGTAGTCGAAATAATGCTTCGATTTTCAACTTCAGTATCTTGTTCGATTGGAAAGTGAATATCGTTGGTGCATTGGGGAGGTCAAAATTTAAAATTCCCAGTAATTTTCAATAGCACCAAGAAAAACCAAAGAAAAATTAAGGAAAACGGGAATTTTTACGCAAAATCGATTTTTCACAAAATTGAATTTGGTTTTTGGTGTAACTTTAAAAAAAATGACCGTAGATACATGAAATTTTGACTGAATGTTTATATTAGCATTTTCTATACATCATAACATTTTAAAAATATTTTGACTTATTTTGAACTCTTTACGGACATTGTCAGTTTTCATTTTTTTTTAGTTTTTTTTCTAAAAATATCAATAAAATTTTATTTGTTGATTAAAAAAGCTTGAAAATTTAATAGAAGGCTCCGAGTTTATTGTTTCAAAGGCAGATGAAAAATATTAAAAATCCTTAGTCACAGTTTTTTTTTATAAGCATTTAAAGTTCGAAAATTGAAAAATATGGGAAAAATCACGAATCTAGACTGACAACTGTCTCC
>NW_021768024.1:0-1135 GCF_005508785.2 Acyrthosiphon pisum
AAATTATAATTAATTGGTTCACTTATAACTATAGGAATATAAATTAATAAGATAAATATATATTAATTAATAATTAAGTTATACTTAAGAGTCAAAAAAGTATTATTTCAACAGCAATTAAATATTCATAACATATGGTGACCTATATACTACGCAAACACAAATGTCTTGAAATGTGGCTGAAACTACAAAAGAAAATTTAAACAGCACTTACAAAATGCAATATAGAGAATTAGCTAGTTAAATGGGAAAATCTTTTTTTCAGAAATTTTGATCCTTAGCCATAAACCACCCGAAATTCCAATCCCTCACGATGATGGTGTCTGTGTGTACCTAAGACCCAAGTATAATATTATATAGTAATAATCCGATGCGATCCGAAGTCGCTGCGAACGACGTGACCGTCGTAATGATGATCACGAAACAGATTGTATGAAAAACATGATTTTGCACAATATAATGCATATAACATAACTTTTCATGAAATGAATTGTTTTTTTTCCAAAGTCGTAAAATTGTTTTCAAAATAATTCGGATTTCAATGTTACCGAGCTCTGAGCTTATAAGCAAGATTCTATATTGTATTTAATTTATCGCGATCATTATTATTAAAATAATTAATTTTCACATAATATTACATTTTATTCAAATCGCATAGGTATAGTTTATATCGAGTAATATAAACGTATTATAAAAATATGTAGCACAATATTTCATAATTTTAATTTCTATTCAAATATATGTATTAAATTAAATAAATAGACGGGTGATTTGCACGAAAAGAAGGTTAAAAAAAATAACCTGGTAGGTAATTGGATGTTGCTCTGCTATACAGTATGTTAAAACTTACAAGTGGGTCACAGTTTCATGGATAGAATTTAATTTAAATACAATGATATAATATGATTGTATACGAAAATCGATTCTGAACTGAGACGGTTTGTCAGTGTGGATATTTTATATTGTCATTACTTATCATCAATACGGTAGCCGGTAAATTGAATTAATATTATAAAATTACAACAAAATAACTAAAATCGCTATTCTTGGTTATTTCATAATATGTAATTTCGTCCAAATTTGAGCTTAAAATGACTATAAAAATAAACTGCGCTTAGGTATTTTTTAGATTTTT
>NW_021768025.1:0-1387 GCF_005508785.2 Acyrthosiphon pisum
TTCTCATGTCATCGGTACAAGCCATCGATCTATAATCGTCAATATGTCATAATCTAACATTGTTCTTGGCCGCCGACTCCGCTTCGCGATGAGGTAAATATACTAATAATTATTATTTTTAACTCACCCGTAGGAGCAGCTCTGGTTGAACACCAAACCCGGGCAGGGTAGTAACCGATAGGCATCAACACGGCCGTCGTTCGCCGAAGCGTCGTTTGAAGCGCAGACATTTTTTATTATTAACGATGTATCGTTAAACGATGACGAATGGATGAAATAGACCTACTGAGCCGATTAACCGAAGCCGAACCTACCAAATCGGGTAGTGCACGCGATTTAAAATATTATACCCTATTACCTTAAATCGCGGTGGTGCGGGAGCCGGGAGTCGAAGACACGATAAGATATATTTATTATTTATCGTACATAATATCACATGATAACAAGTTCTTGATAACATAATCATAAAAGCATGGAACAGTAATTATCACCAAGATGAAATGGACAATAATCAGAGATTTTAAATAACCAATATAAATTTAAAATCTATTTAAAATCTATTTAAAATATTATTTAATATTATTATTATATTATAAATTATAAATTAATTAATATTATTTAATATTATTTGTTATTTAAAATCTCTGACAATAATATATTGTAATATTATTATTAGGGCTCGGATTTATATGTAAATACATATTTTCTCTGCGACATGATAAACTGATTTCGGCAAGTGATAAATTTGTTTCACAAGGTTTTTGATAAAATGAGCTATATTTGATTTTACATATTTTTACATAATATTTTGTCATAAATACATGTTTTTACATATTATTTCACAATTATTCAATTTTTTCTCACATATTTAGACAATCATACTGTTTTAATGTCTTTTCTTCAGAGTTAAAATAATTGAAAGGTTATCATGACTATATAATATTATACCGACGATTTTTTGAAAGTGCATGTTATTATTAATTGTAATCAAGATAATTAAATAACTATAGATAAATATGCATATTTTTATCACATTTAATTTTATTATTAATTATTATTAAGATTTTACGACAATATCGCCGATCTTTTGGATTCGAAAATTTAAAAATGAATGTTAATAAATATTTGTAATCGATATAATTAGATAAATATAAATTTTTTATTACATTTTATTATATTATTATTATTATTTTTGTTGATAATACATGTTTTGAATTCTTTAGCACATATTTATGTACATACTTTTATTGTATAAATACATACTTTGGTTATATAAATACATATAAATCCGAGCCCTAATTATTATATTGTGCTACAAGCAAAACAACTACCTAAATGAACATCTTCCATCACCTATATCTGGGCATTATTGTTTGTTAATACTTTA
>NW_021768026.1:0-941 GCF_005508785.2 Acyrthosiphon pisum
TTAATTAGTATTTGTACTTCGTGGTCTTATTTAAGACTTGTTGAGAGTGTAGGCTTCTCGACGATTAGTTATGAATATGAGTATTTTAATATATCTTAAATGATTTAAATGTAATTTTTTTTTTATTATCAACATTACCAATATTTAAAAACTATACCTATAATTGGAATATTTTAAATTGACAACTACATTATATTATTATGTAACGTTATAAATAAATCATTAAGATTAATCATAATCGCAGTGGTGAAGGTACACTTTTCTCACGGGGAGACAATATTTTTTTTTTTTCAAAGTCGTTTGAAGAGGAGGTGAAGTTACGATATTTCAATATTATTTTCATCCTCCACATATTAAAAATGAACTGCCTTTTAAATACCTTGAATTCATAACAAGATTTAATGTATAATAAAAAACAATATCTTAAGATGATGTCAGGGGTGCGTTGACTGCTATTGCTCAAGCAATGTCACTGAGAGTAAGTAACGTCCGCTACTACTAGTTACTGGATGGGTGACCTCCCTGGTTCGTAGTAGCAAAAACATTGCAACACATACACTTGTTGCTTACCCACCCGTACCAACCCTACCAACCATAATCCATAATAACTAATTATAGTTCATAATACATACAAATAGCTAATGGGCATAGTTGCTGTGACCTCAAATTCAAATTCAAACAACGTTTTATTATTATAAAGGATATTATTATAGATATTATATACAATATACATAAATAAAAAGGTGGGTAAGTGGATTTCGCTCTGCTGTACAGTAGGTTACAAGTGGGTCACTGTATAATGGATGGTATTAAATTTGAATTCAATGATATAATATCATTGTATAAGAAAAACGATTCTGAGCGGAGACGGTATGTTAGTCTAGGTATAAGACATAATATTATATTAGGTACCTATAATAAATTCCAAATTAATCATATCA
>NW_021768027.1:0-806 GCF_005508785.2 Acyrthosiphon pisum
GCTCAAAGCAGGCTCGAATCTGGCGGGGCGGCTTCACGGCCGTCTCGTCAAAAGGCCCTGAATACTGGTCGCATGGAATAATGGAACAAGACCTCGGTCCCGCGCATCTCCGCCCTTCGCGGGCGCGCGAAATCGCCCTCCGGGGCGTTTCCGTGCGCGGGCCGCCGGGCCGCGGGCGCCAGTCGCCCGCGCGTCCCGCCGGGCCGGTTTTCGGGACCGGAGGTAATGATCAACAGAGACGGGCGGGGGCATTCGTACCGAGACGTTAGAGGTGAAATTCTTGGATCGTCTCGAGACGAACTGACGCGAAAGCATTTGCCAAGTACGTTCTCGTATGATCAAGAACGAAAGTTAGAGGTTCGAAGGCGATCAGATACCGCCCTAGTTCTAACTGTAAACGATGCCAGCTAGCGATCCGCCGGCGTTTCATTAACGACCCGGCGGGCAGCTTCCGGGAAACCGAAGCTTTTCGGTTCTGGGGGAAGTATGATTGCAAAGTTGAAACTTAAAGGAATTGACGGAAGGGCACCACCAGGAGTGGAGCCTGCGGCTTAATTTGACTCAACACGGGAAACCTCACCAGGCCCGGACACCGGAAAGATTGACAGATTGAGAGCTCTTTCTTGATTCGGTGGGTGGTGGTGCATGGCCCGTTCTTAGTTGGTGGAGCGATCTGTCTGGTTAATTCCGATAACGAACGAGACTCTGTCCTGCTAAACTAGGCGGGTAAACCCGGGTCGGCGTGTGCGCGGCGCTGGGCGGTTTCCGGCCGTCAGTGTTCGCGTAACCCGTCGGCTCGGCCCCGG
>NW_021768027.1:2684-3975 GCF_005508785.2 Acyrthosiphon pisum
GCCGGCTGAGAGTCCACGAGACCTCTCCGGCTTCCGAGAAGCGGACGCGGGCGGTCACCGTACGGGCGGAGCGCGGACCGCAGGCTGCCGTGTAATTTAAGAAACAAACAACCGATACGTTCCGACCTCAGATCAGGCGGGACTACCCGCCGGATTTAAGCATATTAATAAGCGGAGGAAAAGAAAACAACCGTGATTCCCTTAGTAGCGGCGAGCGAACCGGGAAAAGCCCATCGCCGAATCTCGCCGCGCACTTTTGTGTCGCGGCACGTATGAGAGTTGTGGCGTACGGGCCGGCCTCGTTGCCGGGGCGCACGTGACGGTCCAAGTCTCCCTTGAACGGGGCCATGGCCCGCAGATGGTGCCAGGCCAGTAGAGGCCGTCACAGCGTTCCGGGATCGGACCGCGCCTTCGAGTCGGGTTGCTTGAGAGTGCAGCCCGAAGCGGGTGGTAAACTCCATCTAAGGCTAAATACGGCCACGAGACCGATAGTTTACAAGTACCGTGAGGGAAAGTTGAAAAGAACTTTGAAGAGAGAGTTCATAAGAACGTGAAACCGCTCGGTTGTAAACGGACAGAGCTCGCGAATCCCCGCCGGGCGAATTCACGGTCGGTCTAACCGCCGGCCGGATCTTTCGCTCGGTTAGCGGACGTCGCGACCCGTTGGGCGCCGGCCGAATGGCCCGGGTGACGTTTCGTCGCGTCGGTCGCGTTTCGGCGTGACCGTTCGCGCCGAGCCCCGGTGCTCATGGTCGGCTCGCCCGACGGCAAGAACCGTCGACGCGGCCCCGTCGCAGGCGGGGTCCCGTCGGTCGGCGACGTGTTTCGAGCTACTTTCCGACCCGTCTTGAAACACGGACCAAGGAGTCTAACGTGTGCGCGAGTCAACGGTGATCTTACGAAAAACCACGTTTGGCGCAATGAAAGTGAACCGTTTACGGTGCGGACGATGGCCTAGCGACCGAACCCACCGGCGTTCAAAGTCGCGCTGGTCCGCAGTCCGGGGGCGTCTCCGCCAAGTCGGCTTCGGCCGGCTGGGGGCGCACCCTTAGCGCACACGTTGGTACCCGAAAGATGGTGAACTATGCCTGGCCAGGATGAAGTCAGGGGAAACCCTGATGGAGGTCCGCAGCGATTCTGACGTGCAAATCGATCGTCTGAGCTGGGTATAGGGGCGAAAGACTAATCGAACCATCTAGTAGCTGGTTCCATCCGAAGTTTCCCTCAGGATAGCTGGCGCCGATGTGTCCCGCCCGTTCGCGGGCGTACGGACGCCGGTGGGACTCCGCGC
>NW_021768028.1:0-7084 GCF_005508785.2 Acyrthosiphon pisum
AGTAATATCTCAGGACATGTGCATGTATACGGTCAAGACTTTTAAATTATATTTATAATATACGAAGGTAGTTAATTTCAAAATACATCTCTCGAGTACCCAAAAATCGTATTTGTATCTTAGGTGTAGTTAGGTACCATATTAGGTACAACTTACTTATGACTTGTACAGTTGTACACATTAATACGTGTTTGTACGTATGTACTAATGAATCACGGACGTCAAAAAACCTAGTACACGGACGTTTGGTTCCTCGATATTTTAAATCATCATTCAAATTTAAATAATATAAGTAAATTAAATAAAAATATAATACATTTGCAGTAGAAATACAATATATAATACAATACAATTACAAATATTATATAGGTACCTGTACTACTTACTAACTACTTATATTTTATATTTTTTTTAAATAATCAGTGATTTAATCTAAATAATTTAAATATAGTATTGACCATGGGCTTACTTACGTGGAAGATGGGGTGGGGAGGTCATGGGGTTTAACAACCCCCCTCATTGGCCGTTTATTAACGCGCCAATAGCCCCACTACATATTTTTCAATAAATTATCCCCCACCCCCGATTGAAAATTTCTAAAAACGCCACTGATGGTATTGATATTTCAAGTTTAAAATAAATAGTGAGTGGATTGAAATATCAAAAGATAAATAATTATGTAAATAGGTATATTAGTATTGTAAATGCATTATATTTTTGTATAGTTTACTTATATAATTTAAATTTGAATTATGCTAATATTATATTGTAATGAATATAAAATAATTTACGTATTATGTAAGCAAAGGGAATTTCGATTTTTATTATTTTTAAAAAAAAAAAAATATTGTCTATGAAAAATTTTTTGCGCGGTCAAAATACTCGAACATTAACTAATAAATTGTTTTGTATAGAAATTTAAAAAAAAGTTGAAAATGTAAAATGAAAAAAAAGTTTAAAAATCGTGTATTTTTCTTAGTAATACTGAGGAAAACAAAAACACAAGTTTAAAAATATAAGTTGTTATTACTTTTTATTTTAAAAAAAATGTTGAGCCTAATTTCACAAAATGTTTTAAGAAAGTCTAAAGTTGAAATTTTGATGAAATTGAATATAATTAAAGATAATAGCGATTTCTTACTGAACGAATTTCTTATTTTGTTATAAAATAGGTGTAAACGAATAATAGGTAGGTACAATAGGTATATAATTTTCAAAATATTTTGTCTCTGCTATTTATAGACATTTAAAGTTTTTTTTTCTTTTTATACTATAAATGTTAATTAACAATTTTTCACTCGGTCCAAAACCTTGAAAAATGAAAACAATTCAAATTTAAATGATTTGAAAATATTAAAGATATACATATTACATAGGCACCATTGGTGCAAATAGGAGGGCTTTAGGCATAGGGGCTAAGCCCCTAAAACATTTTCTAAATTTTGTTTAAGCTTATTCAGTATTCAGTTAGATATTCAGCCCCCCCCCAAAAAAAAAAATAATCTCAAACGCTATCCTACGATAGGCATGGTTTTTTGGTAAGCAATAAATTGGTGTCAACATTTTTACAAAATTTTTCAAATTCACGTAGGTATGTAAAATTACATTTTAGTTAAAAACGTATACAAAATATTCAATTTTTATAGCTAAGGCTTGAAAATTTAATCCAAAGTTCCAATTACAACGACGAAATATTTTAGTTTTGTCACTAGCAGACCTCTACTATTTATTTACTTACCACTTTCTATACAGGTACTATCGTTTTCGTTTATTTATTATATTTCATAAGTGATTATATCATTAGACATGAATAGACAGTCAAATTTATAAAAACGTTTTATGGTTTTGTGCATCGTTATTATTACATGTGTGGCTATGTCTATAATCCACGTGCCTAAATATTCAATATAATATACAGATAGATAATGCTACTATTGTATTATATTATACATTTTACATAATATTAGGTACAATGGTTGTTTTTTATGATTTTGTATATTTTAACGAGTAAAAATAATATCCTCATTTGAATCTAATTATTAAAACATTAACTTAACTGTTTTAATCATTATTTTCAATAATAATAAACAGCACTGCATCGTTATCAACCTGTGGTACGCTAAAAAACCTCACTTTACAAAAAAAAGTGGAATTTATCATTATTATTCACATTAAATATTAAGTATATGGTTTATACTTTATTTGATACTAGCTGCCCAATCTTCCTTCGGAAGAAATTATTTTTTTATAATTTAATTTAAAAAGATATGACTATTTTTTGGCTATACAAATAATATAATATAATTACATATTGTAGTTATTGTTATTGCTAATTTCTGACAATTATATATCCTACATTTTGAATTCAACCACTGGAGTGGTAAATTTTATTTTTTTTATTATAGAATAGAGATAAGGTAGAAAAAATGTAACAATAAATTATTTGTTCAATGAATAATATATATTTCAAATGGAAAAAGGCAAGTGCAAACAAATAAATAATTAATAATAATAATAATAAATAAATAAACAAACCGGTTTCCTTCGTCTCCAAAATCAAGTTAGATTCTTATAAATATTATTATTATAATTTATTATAGATTATATAATAATAAAAGAAATAATAATTGTACATATTATACTTAATTTTCTTTTTGTGCATTAAATGTCTATATTATTACGTTTTTGATAAGTAACGTCATTTGCAGGTCAAGTGGTACTTGAAAATGTTCAAACTGTGCATTACAGTAGACGGTACATGGATAATGAATATAAAAAGGTTGATGACCGCTGATATAGTAGAATAAAGCAGATACGAACATTTTAATTTTATTCGCCAGCGTGAATAAATGTGCGCATTATAAATGAATGCTCAATAAAGTTTAAAACCAAATGGTATTTTCATTTTTGGTTAAAGAAAAATACAACTTGACGTACTGACAGCATTTGCTTTTCTATATATATATATAGGTATGGCAACGACCAATGATTTCGCAGATGTACCCTCGGGACCATAATATGGGTACCTTATTCATTATTTACTGAATGGCAATCTACTCGAAGGTCGATGAATTAAAAAAGATTTCGAAAAAAAAATTATGAACAAAAACTATATTATTTTATCCTTTAGGTGTATCTAACATATTATGCATTTCATGTGCATTTTTTTAAAACCATAATTTTATTGTTTTAGGCAAAATAAAAAGACGTTTCTCGAAGGTCCGCGTGTCATATACGCGAGTTATGCGTTCATATTTTAAAAACTACGATATTTTTCATCATATAATTTTTATACAGATGCATTATTGATATAGGTACCTACGGGAGAAATCCGCTTTGCTGCCTACAATGATATAATATGTATGAGGATGTTGATCGTATGTACTCAATTTTTAAGGTCAGGCTATCATCACTTATCCAGTCATCGAATATTATTATAAGTTTTCGTCTTATTGTTTATAAGAAATAAACAACGTTTTAAAACGATCATTTTTTTTTGTCATTTAAAATAAAAAAAAAACAATATGATTGGTTAAAGCGTGAAATAAAATTGACCAACGATATAAATTGTTGAATTACGATTTAAATCAATTAATAGTCATGATTTTAGTAAATATTGTGCAGATAGGTAGATTACCCCAAAACTTGTAAATTGATAGAACTATAATAGACGACCGCGTATAGGTACTTAAGTCGAAGGACAAACAATCTACAGGAAAAATTAACTGCATCGACTGAACAACAAAGACCTAAAAGAAATATTACATTTATTATCATTTTAATAAGCTAGGTATACATTATAATACCTACCTTATATCTAATTATTTTAATACAGTAAATAATTAGTTAATATCGCTAGTTATAATTAACAATATGATGCAAATAATATATATAAAGCTACTTATTACAATGATATTCAACATCAGCATATTGTTAATGTTTGATTCACGACAATATTTTATTTTCATTTCAATACAGTTTCCTCATAAACTTATACCTATGAGTGTACCTACCTACCTAGTAGGTACCTACCTACCATGTTTAAATTTAAAAAAAAGTGGACAGATGGAGGTTACTCTGCTGTACAGTAGCCAATAGGTTACAAGTAGGTCACTGAAATTGAATCACAAAAAGGTGGGTAAGTGGATGTCGCTCTGCTGTACAGTAGGTTACAAGTGGGTCACTGTATAATAGATAGTATTAAATTTGAATTCAATGATATAATATCATTGTATAAGAAAAACGATTCTGAGCAAAAATGGTCAGTCAGACTATAATATTACCAAGTATAATTGATGATATTATTGTTAATAAAGTAATTTATATATAACCTATTTACGTGGAATCATGCTTCAAATTTTCAATCCTTAGCTATAAAAGTTGAACATTTTATAAATTTTCAACTATAAAATAATTATTAAATTTTAAATTTGATATACGTTGTCGAAATTTGAACTTTAAATGCTTATAAAAAAAATTTTGCCTATGTATTTTTAATATTTTTCAACTGCCATTGTAACAATAAATCAGGAGCCTTACGTTAAATTTTCACGCTTTTTTACCCAACAAATACAATTTTATTGATATTTATAGAAAAAAAAACTAAAAAAATTGACAACTGAAAATGTCCGTAAACAGCTCAAAATATTTGGAAAATTTTATGGTGTATAGAAAATGCTAAAATAAACATTCAGTCAAAATTGCTTGTACCTATTTGTTTAAGAGTCGAACCAGAATCGATTTTCTCGAAAACTTTCCTAAAATTTCCCGTTTTTCCTTAATTTTTCTTTTGTTTTTCACGGCATTTTTGAAAACTACTGGGAAATTTTTACTTTTGACCCCCTAAAGTACCAAATAGATTCACTTTCCTATCAGAAAAGATACCATTGAATAAATTCCAAGCATATTTACTGTCCTAAAAGGTGATGACAGACACAAAAATTAAAAATTAATTAAAAATGAAAAAAAAAACACATTGTAAAATCAATACATTTTCATTACTCCGCTCAGAATCTAAAAAAAACTATATTTTAAATCATTATTAATTATTATATCTTAAATGATCATAATATCAATGTATTAAAGATTTTTAATCGTTTAGTAATTTAGTCTGAAAACTTACCTGCATATGGTCTATATATCTAATTAGCTATTCAAAATAAGTAGGTAGTTATCTAAATCTTATAGTCATAACTCATAATATTATCGTTGTTGGAGCCAGTCTTTGATAATATTTTATGTACATATAAATACTAATACATTTTAATTGATATAAAATTATGTGCTTATACCTATATTTTATTTTTATTTATTCTTTCAAAAAAAATAATGGGCCCACTGATCAGGGTCGTGTGGGATATAGAGATCATATATCTAACTTAATTGTATAATATATCTATAATATATTAATTCAAATAGTATATATTCTATATATACCCATAGGCGCAAATAGCGTTTGAGATTTTGGGGGCTAATATGGCTAATAGGGCCTTAATTTGATAATATTGAATAAGCTTAAAACAAAATGTAGGAAACGTTTGGGAGGGCTATGGAAATTTTTTTTTGGGGGGGGGGCTTAGCCCTTAAAGCCTATTTGCGCCTATGTATATACCTTATGTAGTTTTGCCCTTATTACTATTGTGTGCATATGACATATCGCATATTTCATATACCTATCTAGATATGTAAGTTTGAAAATGTGATTGATAATTAACATTTTTAGATTCTGAGCGGAGCGATAAATGTATTGGTTTTTACAATGATATATGTGTTCTTTTATTATTTTTATTTTTGTATCTGTGTACACGATTAGTGGTCGAAATATTGAAATAATACTTCGATTTTCATCTTCAGTATCTTTTTCGATAGGAAAGTGAATCTAGTTGGTACATTTGGGAGATCCAAATTTAAAATTTCCAACAGTTTTCAAAAGCACCCGGAAAAACAAAATAAAAATTAAGGAAAAATGGGAATTTTTACGCAAAATCAGTTTTTGACAAAATCGATTTTGGCTTTTGTTGTAACTCCAAAACTAATGATCGTAGATACTTGAAAATTTCACTGAATGTTTATATTAGTATTTTCTATACACGATAAAATTATTTGACTCTCTTTGAGCTGTTTACTGACATTGTCAGTTTTCAATTTTTTTTGTTTTTTTTTTTATGAATATCAATTAAGTGTTATTTGTTGGCCAAAAAGCGTGAAAATTTAATACAAGGCTCCTGACAAGGAGGAATAGGACATATAGCGGTAAGTTTATTTGATTAATATTTAGAGTTTTTGTATTACAGTTTATAATAATTAAGTTTTGTTTAATTAGAAAAATCCAGTTTTGAGCCACATTGCAGTAGGAGAAAATTGCAGTAATCCACTGATTATTGTGTATGAGTGGCCAACATTTGAAATAGTTCGTGTTCTCAAAGGCAGTGCCGAACAACAAAACAATTGGTTTTCTTATAGATATAAGTCATAAGTGTATTTCTTGAATAACTATTTTACATTATTTCATACACAGAAAAATAACTGAAACCGTTATTGTGTATTTAAATTTATAATGTCGATCAAACATTTCCTACATTTTGTTTTAAGCTTATTCAATATTATCAAAGTAAGGCCCTATATTAGCCCTATTAGCCCCCCCCCCCAAATCTCAAACGCTATTTGCGCCTATGGTAGACAATATTCTAAACAATTAATTTTAATTTGCAATTCACTATGTCATGCGAGAGGATCAAAAATGAACTTCATTTTTTTGACACTCGGCAACTCCATTCGGTTTGTGTGGTGGCTACGGTTGGTAGGCATTTTTTTTAGGAAGATAGATCGTCACAAAGAACCCGGGTGGTCACCCATCTGGGAACCTGCTCGACCGCTGCACACATTACTATACATTAGTGACTGCGTCCAATCACCGCGCTTCACCAGGTCACCATACAATGAACTCTAATACCAACCACGTTAAATTGTATATTACATGTTTATATATTTGCTAGGTTAAATTCTTGCCAAATGTATTATATATAGGATTTGACATATCAACAAATTGTATACAATATTACAATCTTTAATATAGCAATAGTAT
>NW_021768029.1:0-817 GCF_005508785.2 Acyrthosiphon pisum
CGCATCTATTTTAAATTTTAAATAATTACACATAGTGCGCACGCATTTATACGTCGCTCCCGGATTATGTCCAGCTCTGAAACTTCTACTGAACATAAAACTTCGTTTTTCATCTCATTCAACGATATACTGGACACTCTTGCCACAAACTTATTAGCTGATCAGCATACAGGATAAAAATTCTCCAAATCAAGTAACATCGTCTTATACTTTATTTATACAAATCAAACTAAATACATTACATCCCACTACTACGAAACGTACTTAGTTCAAATATAAACCGACCACAGGCACCGTCGCGCGCGGTGACCTTTGGACTCCGATAACACTGGCGATATGCCATCCAAAACCGTGTCCCCAATTAAAATTGTCAATAACCAAATAATCAGCAAAAATAATGAAGACAAAAATAAAAATAAACGTAATTTATCGGCATCGTCCTCTCCACCGCAATCACCATCCTATACAGCCTGCATTAAGAAAGCTAAATTGTTTGTCACGCCAAACAGGTATAGCGTTCTATCTGTAGACGAGCCTACTACCGAAAACCTCAACGTCATATCTGATAATCAAAACGAGGAGCAACCGAATACCACCAACAACACACCGAAAACAATTTTACCTCCACCTATCTTCATTAAAGGGGTTCTTAACTACATGGGCTTGCTAAGCCAATTTAAACAAACCATCGCACAGTGCGGGCAACGAGCATTCAAAGATGGCATTAAATCATAGGGTAAAAAAATATAGCCCTAAAAATGAATATTATTTTTTATATTTGTCCATCAGACATATACAAAGTCATTTACATAATATT
>NW_021768030.1:0-751 GCF_005508785.2 Acyrthosiphon pisum
AATATTGTTTTGTTGAAAAATATAAAACGTGTCGAAAATTATAGGTACAATAATTCTCCCATTTGTTTTTGTAAAATAATATTTTGATACTTGGCACAACATTCGTTCAAGTTGAGTTTATCTTGTCAGTTCTTTAATATTAAAAATAAAAAGTTATTGATTTATTTTTATACTAGCTGCCAGTGTGCCTTGATTCCGGGCGTTGTGGAAGCTGCCTCCGGCGTCTTCGTGATGGTCAAGTGAAAATCGTTTCACGGGAAATTCAAAAAGAAATTAAACCGTACCGAAAACTGTGACTTTGAGTGTCTAACGGTCTTTTCTCGTCTGTTGTAATACCGTGCCCTGCTGTATGCCCGGTTCTGTTTCGTTGACTGTATAAGAATTGTAATCGAATGTCTAGCTATCAATCATCGCTATATGCAAATCTAAGAGGGATAGGGTATCTGCGTATGGCGGATTGGACGCATTTCCGGTCGCATCCTAGATGTAAGCGAAAATCGGGGGCCTGTAGTTTTGAGCAGGTACCGAATTTTGGTGCAAGTCATTTGTAATAAGGATTAGAGATAAAGCTTGGCGGGAATGTTTAAAATTCAAGAGTCTAGATATCTGTCACTCACGATCTAAATTGATGGACTGAAAATTTCTTACGTTTGTCCTCTGCTTTTGGTTGTTAAACAGTGTAGAGTCGATATCTGTATTTGATTGTCTAGCTATCAGTCATCAAATCACACAGGTAGGCAATCCGACTGTG
>NW_021768031.1:0-498 GCF_005508785.2 Acyrthosiphon pisum
CGCACTTGTAAGACGGAGACAACACGTGCGGGTATCACATTCTCTACTGGCTTAACTCAAATTTTTTTACAGTAACCACAAAATATGTTATCAAATAAAATGATTTGAGCTGAGTAAATCAATAATCACAATATATTTTTATTTTAATAGGAAAACATCTTAATTTAGAAATTATAATAGAAAAAAACACTAACTAAAAAAATTAATTAATAATCTCTGTAAAAAAAAGAATTTTAATTAGTTAATTAATTTCGTCATCACTTGTAATGGCTGATATCTAGCATAGTTCGCAGTACATAACAAAACAAAAAAAAGGTGGGTAAGTGGATGTCGCTCTGCTGTACAGTAGGTTACAAGTGGGTCACTGTGTAATGGATAGTATTAAATTTGAATTCAATGATATAATATCACTGTATACGAAAAAAGATTCTGAGTGAAGACGGTATGATAGTCTAGGTACGTATAAGATTATCATATTATATACTTATCTATGGTAAG
>NW_021768032.1:0-1028 GCF_005508785.2 Acyrthosiphon pisum
ATTTGTACTTAAAATGACTATAAAAATAAACTGTGTAAATGTATTTATTTAGATTATTTGGCAACAGAATTAATTACTTAAGTGGAATCTTGTTTTAAATTTTAAATTCTTAGATACAAAAATTGAACATTTTATAAATTTTTAACTACAAAATAATTTTTCAAATTAAAATTTGATAAATTTTGTCAAAATTTGATCTTTAAATGATTATAAAAAAAAATTGTGCCTATGTATTTTTAATATTTTTCAACTGATATTGTAACAATATATATGGAGCTTTGTATTAAATTTATACACTTTTTGGCCCAACAGATAAAACTTTATTGATAATTATAGAAAAAAAAAACTAAAAAAATTGAAAACTTACAATGTCCGTAAACAGCTCAAAAAAAGTCAAAATATTTTCAAAATTGTATGGTGTATAGGAAATGCTAATATAAACATTCAGTAAAATTTTCATGTATCTGCAGTTATTCGTTTTTGAATTACAACAAAATAAGGAAATCGCTACATGAGAAATCGAGTGAATATCCAGTGTTGTAAAAATTTGAATTTCAAACGATCATAAAAATTTAATTTGACTTTCTTATAGATATTTTTTGTTTGATAAAGGTAGATAATCTTATAAGGAATCTTGTATTACATTTTCATATCTTAGATTTAAAAAGAAAAATTCTTACGAATTCTTAACTGAAAATAATTTGCTAATTTTCGTGATTTTTCCATATTTTGTCAATTTTTGATCTTTAAATGCTTATAAAAAAAAACTGTGACTAAGGATTTTTAGTATTTTTCATCTGCCTTTGAAACAATATACTTGGAGCCTTCTATTAAATTTTCAAGCTTTTTTGATAAACAAATAAAATTTTATTGATATTTTTAGAAAAAAAAACTAAAAAAATTGAAAACTGACAATGTCCGTAAAGAGCTCAAAATAAGTCAAAATATTTTGAAAATTTTATCGTGTATAGAAAATGAAATGTAAACATTCAGTAAAAATGTCATGTATCCACGGTCATTTTTTTTAA
>NW_021768033.1:0-756 GCF_005508785.2 Acyrthosiphon pisum
TTTTATTTTTTTTGTGTCTGTGTACACGATAAGTAGTCGAAATAATGCTACAATTTTCAACTTCAGTATCTTGTTCGATCAGAAAGTGAATATCGTTGGTGCATTGGGGAGGTCAAAATTTAAATTTCCCAGTAGTTTTCAAAAGCGCCGGGAAAAACAAAAGAAAAATTAAGGAAAAACGGGAATTTTTACGCAAAATCGATTTTTCACAAAATTGAATTTGGTTTTTGGTGTAACTTTAAAAAAAATGACCGTAGATACATGAAATTTTGACTGAATGTTTATCTTTGCATTTTCTATACACCATAACATTTTCAAAATATTTTGATTTATTTTGAGCTCTTTACGGACATTTTCATTTTCCTTTTTTTTTTAGTTTTTTTTCTAAAAATATCAATAAAATTTTATTTGTTGGATAAAAAAGCTTGAAAATTTAATAGAAGGCTCCTAGTATATTGTTTCAAAGGCAGATGAAAAATATTAAAAATCGTTAGTCACAGTTTTTTTTTATAAGCATTTAAAGTTCAAAAAATGACAAAATATGGAAAAATCACGAAAATTTGCAAATTATTTCGAGTTAGAAATTCATAAAAATTTTTCTTTTTAAATCTAAGATATGAAAATGTAATACAAGATTCCTTATAAGATTATCTACCTTTATCAAACAAAAAATATCTATAAGAAGTCAAATTAAATTTTTATGATCGTTTGAAATTTAAATTTTTACAACATTGGATATTCACTCGATTTCTCATG
>NW_021768034.1:0-1064 GCF_005508785.2 Acyrthosiphon pisum
CAATAGTCACACACCGGTAAACTATAATCAGCCACAGACGAAGTGGCGTCTGTAATCATCGTCATATTGCTGGAGGTCAATAACCTGCGGTTGACGCCAGCTTCGACGGAGCTCCGTCATTATCACCTGCTGGAGAGGTCACACTGGTCCCGATGTCAACGTAACGTTATCTGGTTATCATTTCGTTTATCATTATAATTTTGGTAGATAAGCATTGACGGTTTGTCAATTAGTTAAGGTTACCAATTTAAATAAAATAATAACGAATTACAAATTCAGGTCGTTTTTAATTGTCAATATAAAAAGTAAAATTTTTAAATACAATGGCGTTCAACGCGAGAACAAAATCACGAGGTTTTTGGGTAGCCGGACGTAACGTTAGGTATCGAAGGAGTGCGGTGCGTTGTGACGAACGTCCGAAAAGTGAGCGTTGGTCGGTAGTGGTCGCGTCATGGAGGCAGTAGGTACGCGCAGTATACAAACTACAAATTCGCCAGATCAAACCGGTGTACAATACCGTACCGGTTATCATGATTCCGATTCGTGAGTCTTGACCACGATTAAAGATATACTGGTTACACATCGAGACTGTATAACACGGCTCGAAAAGCGCGATTGAAAATGTACTGACTAGTAGCACTATCTAGTGGTCTCTTCAACTTATTTTAACCACGTAAATTTCTTAATTATGAAAACTAAATATTTATATATACCTAAATACCTTAGTACTATAATTACTACTTACTTTTATACATTAACAATTTAAAACCACGATTAAAGATATATCATATATCATTAATCGTGATATACAAATTAGTACTTGTCTACTTTAAGACACTATAAGTCTATAGAGTATAAACTATAAACAACAAAATTACTTGTTAGTTGTTGTATACAAATACCACATGAAATTTTCAAAATAACATTTGGAATACCTAAAGAATAATGATAAAAGAAGAAAAAAAGAAAAAAAGAAATGGAAGTAGCTTTAGCGTATTATTTAAAAAATCAAATCGGGTTTGTTCAATCATTTTTATAAAGAGATTTTAATAATACATGACGTC
>NW_021768035.1:0-424 GCF_005508785.2 Acyrthosiphon pisum
TTTTTTTTTAGACTTATGTAGTTAACTATACTGAGAACGATGGTGAAGTCAGAATTTGGCGGTCGGACTTAGTTCCGAAGTTATGGCTTAATGAAGTTCGCTATTTTGCGATTTTTGCGCATTCGCGCGTCACTAGTTTACTGCACCTATTACGAATATTAATTTTTTTTTTTTTGAAACCTATGTACTTCAACGAGTTAAGAACGACGGTGCAATCAAAATTAGATACGCATACTTCGTTTTGAAGTTATATGCTAAGGCAGTTTCGAATTTTTACGAATACGCTCGACGCTCTAGAAGCTCCCTACGCCTGCCGGCTCCGGTCGCCAAACTCGAGGTCCTGCGGACCTCTCGCTGGATGGGGGCTCGGCCCCCAAACCCCCCGGGGCTTAAATAGCAAACCTGGGGGGGAGGGGGAGGGGTG
>NW_021768036.1:0-631 GCF_005508785.2 Acyrthosiphon pisum
ATATTATACAATCACAACAAAATAACTAAAATAGTTATTCCATGTTTTTTAATCTGTAATTTCGTCCAAATTTGAACTTAAAATTACTATAAAAATAAACTGTGCTTATGTATTTCTTAGAATTTTTGGTAACAGAATTACATTTTTACGTGGAATCTTGTTTTAAATTTTCAATCCTTAGATATAAAAGTTGACCATTTTATAAATTTTTAACTACAAATAATTATTCAATTTTAAATTTGATAAATTTTGTCAACATTTTTTTTAACTAATTAAATTGGAAACTGAAATTGTCCGTAAACAGTTCAAAACAAATCAAAATATTTTTAAAATTTTATCATGTATAGAAAATACAAATATAAACAACCAGTGAAAATTTCATGTATCTACAGTCATTCGTTTTAAAGTTACACCAAAAACCAAAATCAATTTTCTCGAAAACAGATTTTGCGTAGAAATTCCCGTCTTTCCTTAATTTTTCTTTTGTTTTGCACAGCGCTTTTGAAAAACTATTGGTTAAATGTTACTTTTTGACCCCCTAAGTACCAACTAGATTCACTTTCCTATCTAAAAAGTACTGTTTGAATAAAATCCAAGCACTTTTATTCTCCTAACAGGTGATGACCGACCC
>NW_021768037.1:0-909 GCF_005508785.2 Acyrthosiphon pisum
ATTGTTTCTACAACTTGGCGTGGAAACTCTTGATGACGGTTGAACGTGGTTCGTCGGTGGGTCTCGAATTACTTATATTGAAAAATCAACTTTTTTTCCCATTCGATATCAAACCCCACACCTGACACCAAATTTGTGTAGTGATCGCCGTGCAGGACACGTTGAACACTAATACAATAATTATTTAACGACGTCGCACGTTCGTCGTTGTCTTGAGTCGTGGATGAGAAAGATAGGTGATAATTATAAACACTTTTAGACTTTTTAAAGATAACAATAATTTAACACTTTATTATTACAAATTCAAATACACAATAATTATAAGCACTGTCGTAAGCTTGTTAGACCTACGACGAGGGCTGACTATCTTCTAAGTAATGGTAGGCGCTCTACCCGTATTTATGTGGGTTCTGAAAATGACGTACTAGTGGCGTGATAGCTATATTCTAATATTACTTCCCTAGTAATGTCGAATTGCATTATTGTGGAACTAGGTAAAACAACTTGTTGTTTTCACCTCTGATCTACACTTCCTGTTATATGCCTACATTACCTATTATAAATTATACTAAATGTATAATATCTACATGATATTGTTTAATATCATATTATAGCTGTGGGTATTAATACATCCCTAATATTGCTGAAATTTCATTAATGTGTGACTAGCTATAACAACTTGTTGTTTTCGCCTTTGGCCTACGTTTCCTGTTATTTAGCTTACTTTATATTCCGTATTAATACCTACATTACTACAAATAAATTATACTGTATGTATAATTTATTTATTTTATATTATTTTATTTAAAACAATATTATAGCTTTTGGGTTTACTACAGCACGTAGCCGAATAGAGGGAATGGCATCATGGTGGGAGAAAAACAGACGTCACGTATTACTATATGAATG
>NW_021768038.1:0-1187 GCF_005508785.2 Acyrthosiphon pisum
CTGACTATTGTTTTTTAAGGCAGGCTGCATCCATCCCATCAAAATGTTACCCAACCCTAGTTGCGCCTATCTTTCAACCATGTTTGAGACCATTGTAACGGATAGTATATTAGTATCCGTTCCTTTTAAATAATATCAGTATAAGGAAGATAATATTACAATAACGTAGGTAATCAAGGTGAGAGTATATAAACTATAATTAAAATAATAACATAGGAGCAGGGGCGGATTTACCCATAGGCCACCAAGGCACTGGCCTAGGGCGCAATATTTTTGGGGGCGCAATTTTTTAGTTTTTCATAATTTCATAATTCTATTTACCTAAATTTATATTTTATATTAATTTTTTTTTCTTTTACAACTTGCATGAAACTGGAGAATGGCTCACGTAGTCACATCGCAGTAACGTTTTAATTAATAAGCTATAATAACCTTGCCGTTTGGGTTTAATCCTGCGACCAGCGCGCGCCGCCAACGCTAGAGGTTCGACATCGACGCTCGACGAGGCAGTAAGTTGCCGGCGTTGCCTATGTTAATGCATGGGAGATGGTATACGGGTGTGCGGCGTAAACACGTACAATATTGTGAATGGCGCATGCGCAAAACGCCAGCCAAGGCGGTCAAATATACTGCCTCGGGCCGCCGAGTACATTACTCTATATTGTATATAGCCGCTCTACTAGCTAGGTGGGGGACAGCTCGCACAGTGCTTAGTGGAATGACCCGCCTCACCCCGCACCCGGCACCACAATTAAAATACTGGAATTAATTCTGGAAATCAGGTGTCTTGATAAAGTAATTAATAATATTAAATATTGCGACGACGCGCGACGCTGGCACTGTCGCCTGTCTCCTGTATAGTGCATACTGCTCAGAAATCTGCTAATCGATTACGATTATAGATACTAGAGTGCTCATCACCAAATCATAGATAATTTTGCTACAGATAAATCAAAGCGCAAAATGATTTAATTATTGTACAAGTATACAAATGTACCTATGCAAAATTGTATTAATATTTATTTGTTTAGTCGGTATGAATAAATATAAAAATACCTAAATACAATTTTTATAGTTTTGTTTTATTTCATGGATCATTACTTCCCCCCCCCCCTGTGGGAGCACGCCAATGTACGGAGGGCTAGGGGCGGAAAAATGGTAAGTCCGCACCTGCATAGGAGGTAATG
>NW_021768038.1:3341-5079 GCF_005508785.2 Acyrthosiphon pisum
TTTTAAAAATTTTATCGTACATATAAAATGCTAATATAAACATTCAGTGAAATTTTCAAGTTTCTACAGTCACTCGTTTTTTAATTACAACAAAATAAGGAAATCGCTACATGAGAAATCGAGTGAATATCCAATGTTGTAAAAATTTGAATTTCAAATGATCATAAAAATTTAATTTGACTTTCTTATAGATTTTTTTTTTGTTTGATAAAGGTAGATAATCTTATAAGGAATCTTGTATTACATTTTAAAATCTTAGATTTAAAAAGAAAAATTTTTACGAATTCTTAACTCAAAATAATTTGCTAATTTTCGTGATTTTTCCATATTTTGTCAATTTTTGAACTTTAAATGCTTATAAAAAAAAACTGTGACTTAGGATTTTTAATATTTTTTCATCTGCTTTTGAAACAATATACTAGGAGCCTTCTATTAAATTTTCAAGCTTTTTTATCCGACAAATAAAATTTTATTGATATTTTTAGGAAAAAAACTAAAAAAAAATGGAAAATAAAAATGTCCGTAAAGAGCTCAAAATACATCAAAATATTTTGAAAATGTTATGGTGTATAGAAGATGCTAATATAAACATTCAGTCAAAATTTCATGTATCTACGGTCATTTTTTTTAAAGTTACACCAAAAACCAAATTCAATTTTGTGAAAAATCGATTTTGCGTAAAAATTCCCGTTTTTCCATAATTTTTCTTTGGTTTTTCTTGGCGCTTTTGAAAATTACTGGGAATTTTAAATTTTGGCCTCCCCAATGCATCAACGATATTCACTTTCCAATCGAACAAGATACTGAAGTTGAAAATCGAAGCATTATCTCGACTACTTATCGTATACACAGACACAAAAAAAAATAAAAAAAAAAAAAACACACATCATTGTAAAATTAATACATTCATCGTTCCACTCAGAATCAAAAAAATATATAACAGTATGACTACTTAAAATATTAATATTAAATAATAATACATAATATAATCTATATGAATATATTATAGTACCTACATAGGCGGATCTACAGGGTATGCTGGGTGTGCCAAGGCACACCCTAATGTAAAAAAAAAAAAGGTGGGTAAGTGGATGTCACTCTGCTGTACAGTAGATTACAAGTGGGTCACTGTATAATGGATGATATTAAATTTGAATTCAATGATATAATATCATTGTATAAGAAAAACGATTCTGAGCGGAGACGGTATGTCAGTCTATAGGTATAAGACATAATATTATATATGGTATTAAAAAAAAATATAATAGGTACCTATAATAAATTCCAAATTAATCATATCACAATATCCATTAGGTACTTATAACGCGTTATACAATATGTAATTTCGTCCAAATTTGAACTTAAAATGACTATAAAAGTAAACTGTGTAAATGTATTTTTTAGATTTTTTTGTAACAGAATTAATTACTTACGTGGAATCTTCTTCTAAATTTTCAATTCTTAGATACAAAAGTTGACATTTTATAAATTTTTAACTACAAAATAATTATTCAAATTAAAATTTGATAAATTTTGTAAAAATTCGATCTTTAAATGCTTATAAAAAAAAACTGTGCCTATGTATTTTTAATATTTTTCAACTGATATTGTAACAATATATCAGGAGCTTTGTATTAAATTTTTACACTTTTTGGCCCAACAGATAAAACTTTATTGATATTTATAGAAAAAAAAACTAAAAAAATTGAAACCGAAAATGTCCATAAACAGCTCAAAA
>NW_021768039.1:0-1148 GCF_005508785.2 Acyrthosiphon pisum
GTAGTTTTCTGATAAGCTAGATACAAAAGTAATAAAAATATACACATAATACAAAAATTATTATGATATTTAGCATTTTGAAAATTTTTCAAAAATATATTGATGTGACAATAAACTTGATAACAAAACTTCAATATAATTATTTAATTGGTAACCAAAAAAAAAAAAATGTTTTTGTTGGTTTTCACTAACTAACTTTTCACTAACTAATAAATTTAACTAGGAAAAAGTGAAGAATCATAATATGTATTACTTTGCCACTCGTATCATAACATATTTTTTCCAGACATGATATTATTGACGGCGCATATTTAAATTTTAAATACGACATAAAACTTTTAAATGTTTTAATGAAGTCTCGAGCTTTGCAGGTCATTACATGAGACAATGTTCGTGTACTACATATAATATAATATTATAATAATATATAATAGTATAATCATTGACCACTAACGATTTTCTGTTCCAGGAAATGTGCCAGAGGCCCAAGTTTATGGTGGACTCGACGCGGTTGGTGTCACAGGGAAACGGAGTGGTGTCGACTGGTGCGGGCGGCGGAAGTGGAGGAAGTGCTGGTGGTGAACCGACTCGCAATGGTACCATTGGCGGTGGCGGTGGAGGACGATGTGGAGTTGAGCCAGGCGAACTCGGCGACCACAGCTTTTTAGCCGCCGTGTCATCGCTGACTCTCACGCCAAAGTTCCTCGACAGGGTCGTACCCCTCGATCAATCGTTCGACCCCACCACGTCCTATTGTGGGCTGTTCAGGTACTATAAACATTAAACGCACACAAATAACATTAATAGGGACATAATATTATCATTGATAAATATTATAATATTATTATTTATATTTATAAATTATAATCATAATATATATTATGAATCGTTTTTACAGTAAAAGACTGTCCATCGCATAGACACTGTCTATCGGATGGACTCGTGGAGGTTGTGGGAGTAACGTCTTAGTAGAAGGGAGGGAAATTGTCCGGCGCTCGCTGGCGCACGACTTTCGAAACCCACCGATCAGCCTCCTTGACAGAGTGTTGCCAGAGGAACATTGTCTGGCGCTCGGGCACCCAATGCACCCGTCTGGAGGGATGAGACTGCGCCGTTGAGGCGATAAGTAGCCAGTCCCGCTTAGATGG
>NW_021768040.1:0-782 GCF_005508785.2 Acyrthosiphon pisum
ACATGCATTATATGGAGAGACTTTATATTTAAGATTTTACATCCATTATATAATAAAGTTGTTGGAAAGAGTTTTGGCTTATTGAAGATATATTTTACAAGACAATTTAATGTTGTAGTTAATTTTTTAATATGAGTTTGATAAGCGGTACCCCAAAATGGTATACCATAAGACACCATTGATTGCACTAGAGATTTATTAACTATTGTTTTAACGTTAACAGTTAAAATATTTTTCGAACATTTAAATACGTAAAATAATTTTCGAACTGACTTTATTAACTTATCTATATGGACATTCCATTTTAAGAGTTCATCAAAATGTATACCTAGATATTTTACAGAGGATGTTTTATTTATTATAGGACAGACGCAATTATTTACTTCTCTTTTACAAAATACAGTGTGTAAAATTAATTTATTAAAGTTTAAGTTATTATTATTATTTTTTATTCTAAAATGTTCGAAGTTGCATTTGGTAAAATTAAGTTGTAATGAATTATTATCCAGCCAATTCTTAATTAAATTAATACCTTTATTGGCTTCATGTTTTAATTTATTTAGACAAGAGTTACTAACAAGGATAACCGTGTCATCAGCAAAACACAAAACCTTACCTCCTAAATTTAGGCTAAGCAAACCATTAATGTATATTATAAAAAATAGTGGCTCAAGAGCAGTTCCTTGAGGTACAGAATAATTAATTAATAAGTCATTATTATAAACGTCATTAATTTTAACCCTTTTGGTATCTATTACTAATAAATGATTCTAATAGTTTAA
>NW_021768041.1:0-767 GCF_005508785.2 Acyrthosiphon pisum
TACAAAAATGTTCAAATACTCTTTTTTTTACATGAATTTTTTCTGGAATTTGGGATATAATATAAAAAAAAATGGGAAAGTTGATTTCAAGTAGACTCGATGATGAATTCAAATCTGTTTTCAGAATTCTTATCGCTTCGTTAGATCAATTGGTATGTTTGGAAAAAAACACGTCTAAATAATACTATGTCACGCGTGTGTTAGATGGAAACAGAAAATCACGGTATCGAATCCTATACTGTTATTCTATACTGCTACGAGCTTACGGAGAGAGCCATAAACCAATATAAAAAAAATTTATCCAGATAAAAAAAATTTTTAGTTATTTTTATCTTTATCTTTATCTAGATAAAATTATATTTATCTCGGCTCAACTACACTGCTTAAGTGCTGTAATATCTGCAAACTATCTCATTCCTTATTTAGATATTTAAAAATGTGTCCATATACAACACCGATTATAATATTCACAAGAACTGACACGTAAAACACCCATATCACACGCATTGTACTATACCTATTATAAGTTTTTATGTCGTGCATTCACAACTATAAATATGTAAAAAAAAATAATTATGATAATAGGTCGATTACGTCGGACGGACGTCTGCACGTGTGTCGAAAAGCGAATATATTATATTAAAATAATTTTATTTTTTTCAGTCTGAATAGTCTGAATATCAAATTTTTTTTTTATGTTTTTTACCCTCTTTCGAAAGTCAAAGGCAAACGCTTACCGTGAAACGAAAACTACGCAAAGCATAACG
>NW_021768042.1:0-1016 GCF_005508785.2 Acyrthosiphon pisum
TCATAGATTTGTAATGTACGAGTCAGTTACTTTAAGTTTAACTGGGAATGCTACCATATTATCTGTAAATTATTTTCCATCTATAAACCTTTACGAGGACTCAGAAATAGCTTTGTTATGTTTACAGTCATTTAATTCATTCCCAAATATTAATGAAAATAATAATAAATTTTCTATACAAGTAGTTGATAATGAAAACAATAATAATCCTATGATATGTTTTATTACATTGGAAGAGGGTTGTTATGAGATTGAAGATATTAAGCAACGAGTTAAGAAGCAAATAGATGTCTATAATAAGAAAAACTTAACCAATTTAACATTCGACATTACTGTTGATCCTAATGATTTCAGATCGTATATAAAATGTAATGGGATACTACACTTTGAGTATCCATATAGTATAGCACCTGTATTCGGTTTTGAAAAACGAGTATATAAGCCATACTATGAAATTCTTCGATCGGAAAAAGCTGTAAATTTAAACACAATTAATTCTATAAAAGTAATGTGCAATATAGCTCAAGGATCATTCAACAACCATCTTCAAAGTCATTCGATTTATGAGTTTTTCCCGAGTGAAAGGACAGGGTTGAAAGTAATTCAGTCACCGTCAAATTTAATATATTACAAATTGAATAAAACAAATATTGATTCGATAACCGTTCAATTAGTTGATCAAGATCATAATCCGATTGATAATTTTGGTGAGGCATTGACAATCGTGTTACATATTAAACGTTACGGGTCTTGAGATGGGACTGAAATTCAATATAAACCCGCTACTTCGGATCAGCACAACTAGTCATAAGACTAAAGTGCTACCAGCAACATCAAATAAGATAAAAAAATTAACGGTAAAAAATAAAAAAATTTTACAAGCTCTGGGTTATCAATTAAAGCAGAATGCCTGAGAGTGATATTTTAGATATAACTTCACAGTACGAAACGGATTCTAAAATTACGAAAATTGAATATCATTCATACACACCGTATACTACATCATTTAATAATAA
>NW_021768043.1:0-314 GCF_005508785.2 Acyrthosiphon pisum
TGTAAAAATATGAATTTCAAATGCTCATAAAAATTTAATTTGAGTTTCTTATAGACATTTTTTTTTTGATAAGGTAGTTTAACCTATAAGGAATCTTGTATTACATTTTAAAATCTTAGTTCTAAAAAGAAAAATTTTTACGAATTATTAACTCAAAATAATTTGCCAATTTTCGTGATTTTTATATATTTTGTCAATTTTTGAACTTTAAATGCTAATAAAAAAAAACTGTGACTAAGAATTTTTAATATTTTTCAAATCTCATTGTAACAATATAGTAGGAGCCTTGTATTAAATTTTCAAGTATTTTTACT
>NW_021768044.1:0-983 GCF_005508785.2 Acyrthosiphon pisum
TGAGTATTGTGGGCAATTGTATAATATTATATTAAAAATTGCCACTAACAATGGCTAATACGATCTATGACGGGAGAAATAGGAAATTTCGGTTATCCATTATATATATAAGATACATTTTAGATTCTGAGTGGAACGATGAATGTATTGATTTTACAATGATGTGTGTTTTTTTTTATTTTTTTTTTTTATTTATTTTTTTTGTGTCTGTGTACACGATAAGTAGTCGAAATAATGCTACGATTTTCAACTTCAGTATCTTGTTCGATCAGAAAGTGAATATCGTTGGTGCATTGGGGAGGTCAAAATTTAAAATTCCCAGTAGTTTTCAAAAGCGCCGGGAAAAACAAAAGAAAAATTAAGGAAAAACGGGAATTTTTACGCAAAATCTGTTTTCGAGAAAATCGATTTTGGTTTTTGGTGTAACTTAAAAACAAATGACCGTAGATACATGAAATTTTCAATGGTTGTTTATATTTCCATTTTCTATACACGATAACATTTTCAAAATATTTTGACTCTTTTTAGCTGTTTACGGACATTTTCAGTTTTAAATTTTTTTAGTTTTTTTTTCTATAAATATCAATAAAGTTTTATCTGTTGGGTCAAAAAGTGTAAAAATTTAATACAAACTTCCTGATATATTGTTACAATATCAGTTGAAAAATATTAAAAATACATAGGCACAATTTTTTTTTATAAGCATTTAAAGATCAAATTTTGACAAAATTTATCAAATTTTAATTTGAAAAATTATTTTGTAGTTAAAAATTTATAAAATGTTCAATTTTTGTATCTAAGAATTGAAAATTTAAAACAAGATTTCACGTAAGTAATTAATTCTGTTACCAAAAAATCTAAAAAATACATTTACACAGTTTTATTTTTATAGTCATTTTAAGTACAAATTTGAACGAAATTACATATTAAAAACCTAGGATAACTATTTTAGTTATTTTGTTGTGATTGTATAAATATTATTC
>NW_021768045.1:0-1473 GCF_005508785.2 Acyrthosiphon pisum
CGGTCATTATTTACGGGGCAACATTTAGGCAATTTCTAATCTTGTCATAGCCACCCGGGATCTATGTGTTGGTTGTAAATGATTATTAGTGTGAGTGAAATTAAATGCGGGTATCCTCTCTCGTACGCGCATACGTATCAAGATACAATTATAATATCAAGTATCGAGAATCTTGTATCGCTATACATTTTTAGACTAGGTATCGAGTCTTTCACAAAATAATTTTGTCAAAAAATACTCGATACTTGAATGCGATACTTTGAAAAATTAATTTTTTAGGATTATTTTTCTACCAACCGCCACTGTTTGACTGTTAGTATAATACTATAATATGTGTAAAATAATATGGGCGTGAATTTAAATGTATAAATCAATAATTTATTTAATTGCAGTACAACTTGTACGAAATAATTTTTCAACCTATTAGCCATATTAAATTATATCTGTGTACTGTGACGCATCACACTTACACGTTGAATGGAACTTTACGTCTTTACCTCACTTACGTAAGTACTTATATTAGATATCCATATCCGTAATCTATACGATTGTACAAAGTATCTACATAGTGCTATCAGTGCATCACTTGTAGACTGTATATCAGATATACAGTCTACAAGCACGAATAGTGAACGAATAGTATACTATATCTGTGTGTCTGTGTAGTCTACCTTTCACGTGTATTATATCTACAATTTATTTTTATTGTTATTTATTCATGTAATTTAACAATTGACTTATTATAATATATAATATATACTAGTATTTGGAATTTTAAAGTTAAATTCATTTGTCTAGATTCACAACCTACCTAATTGTGTATATAGGTAAATAAAATTTAAAAAAGGTGGGTAAGTGGATTTCGCTCTGCTGTACAGTAGGTTACAAGTGGGTCACTGTATAATGGATGGTATTAAATTTGTATTCAATGATATAATAGCATTGTACCTATAAGAAAAATGATCCTGAACGGAGACGGTATGTCAGTCTAGGTATAAGACATAATATTATATTATAGTCTATAGTATTTAAAAAAAATTGACCTATAATAGGTACCTATAGGCTATAATAAATTCCAAATTAATCATATCATAATATCTATTATAGGTACTTATAACGCGTTATACATCAACAACAAACCGTGATACTATCATAGATATATCATAGTATACTTTAGAAGTTTCAAGTATACGCAAGAATAATATTATACAATCACAACAAAATAACTAAAATAGTTATTCTAGGTTTTTAATATGTAATTTCGTCTAAATTTGTACTTAAAATGACTATAAAAATAAACTGTGCTTATGTATTTTTTAGATTTTTTGGTAACAGAATTAATTACTTACGTGGAATCTTGTTTTAAATTTTCAATTCTTAGATACAAAAGTTGAACATTTTATAAATTTTTTAACTACAAAATAATTATTCAAATTAAAATTTTGATAAATTTTTGTCAATTTTTTGAACTTT
>NW_021768046.1:0-813 GCF_005508785.2 Acyrthosiphon pisum
ATTGAGAAACTGAGTCATGTAAATATTGATATTAGTTCAGTGCCGTCTGTCGTAGCGTACACACGCTTCGCGCTCGTTAGTGTTATCGCACAGTAATTCCTACCTTTAGTATTATTAACGCTCATTAAAATACGGTGTTTTTATATTTATATAAAAACCGAACATGTCGCGTCTTAATACACCTTCCAAACGAAATCTATCTTCAACATCGTCAACCTCGTCGTCGCCCAAAATCGTTGACAAAAAATCCAAAATCTTCGTCTCTACTAACAAATATGCCGCTCTCGCGGACGATGTCGATTCTTCAACTGAAGTCTTCAGCCTTCCCCCGGTATCAACCTCACCTTCTATTCAAGATGCAGTCACTGCCGACTCGAAATCACCAGGTATACAACCCTTGGATGCCGAGCATCTGAAGTCTCTGCCTATATTCGTCAAAAATATTGCCAATTTAAATGCGCTCAAGAGCTGCCTTATTCGTATTACGGGGCCGGGTGGGTTCAACCTATCTGCATTCAACGATGTTTAGAAAAATTAAAACTCCAAACTGCAAATTGCACTTACTAATTATAAAGTTTTTCATGGACAAGCTGGAAGAGTATTCTTTCCACACTTTTCGTCCGCGTCATTTACGCCCAATTAAAGCATTCATTCGCAATATTCACCATTCCACAACACCAGAAGAGATTGAAACGGCTCTATCTGTGCTAGGTTTCTTAGTCGTAAGTGTATCTAATTTTATTAATAGGACCAAGAAATTGCCACTATCTCTTTTCGCTATTGAGCTTGAGAACAATGAATTTAATAGAAATA
>NW_021768047.1:0-1408 GCF_005508785.2 Acyrthosiphon pisum
TACATGTAATATTCTCGTTGTTGGGCTGGTCAGATTAATATTCTGATAGCCGTTAACTACGAGTATATTATGATTTTGCAGGAAGCGAGACCGCTCGTGTTGATGATGAAGATGTTGACAGGGTAGTTATAAATGAATGTAGACAGATGAAAGATACTTTGTAGTTTATTTAAATGCTCTTCAGTAATAAATGACAAGTTACTACACAGAGTGACGTGAAGGTGCTTGTTGTGCTCTGGAGTAGACACGTCTGAATACAGGCTGTTTCAGGCTCCCTTTTATATTCGGGTCCCTGCTCCCCCTGCCTATCGGTTCGCTATCTTGTCTCTACCGGATGCGATCCGTGTGACCATCGACTCAACCTACGCAATTGCAATATTCCTATCTAATCTGAGTATTCGTTATAATGTGTTGACAGCTAATTAATTATCTGTGTTGTTGTGCAGAAAGTCATCTCTTCTGCGAATTACTAATAGTTTATCAGTTAACACATCCTGGTCTATGGGTTGCGTACATATACGTATATTCGCATATCTACTTGTGGCATTGGCAATCCCCATATCCTGTCAATAGATACGTGATTTATGTGTTTAGAAAATATGACTCGCGAATAACCACTCGGTTATTTTGACTATATAATTAACCCTTTAACCTTTTGTTGTGTTTGCGTATTTGCAATTTGACTATTGCCAAATTGTTTAAGGAGGTCGTTTACCTAATCGCTTATGCCGAATTTAACTATTTATATATAATGATATTTACGTGTTGTAAGTAAACGGTTACTATCCGTTACATACAAAAATATTATTCAAAATATAGATAATAATAATAATATAAATAAATAACTATAAATAATTTTCGAAAAATTAACAAAGACATTTTATATTACTATAATAATACACATTATGTTGGTATAATTCTGTAAAAATTAAATCCTCGAAATAAAATATTACGTTTTCAAAACTTAAAATGTTATATAATATGATTGTTCTGTGTCACCTACTCACAGTAAAAAAATAACATATAAAAATATTTAGTTTAGGTATACAACAATATTATACGAAATATAGGTGGTAATTATAATATTAATTATAGATACTAATTAACGTTCAAAAAATATTTATTCAACCATTTGCATGTGGGTGTGAGTAATATTGTAGTCTGGGGATTTTTTTTCCTAGGGTCGGGGATTTTTTTTTCCGATTACCAATGTAACACATGCTTTCCGTTTAACGAATTTAATATTTTATCATACAATAATAAACATAATAATACCAAGTACCAACAGATCACTTATTGTTTGTTTTACTATACACTTTCTTTATTTCTTTTTATCCAATCGAGCATTACTTTTTTCTGCAACTCATGCTTTCTGTGAAACAATTTAAATATTTTTTCTATTTTTTTT
>NW_021768048.1:0-931 GCF_005508785.2 Acyrthosiphon pisum
TTTTTTTTTTTTTTTTTATTTTTTTTTGTGTCTGTCATCACCTTTTAGGACAGTAAAAGTGCTTGGATTTTCTTCAACAGTACCTTTTCTGATAGGAAAGTGAATCTAGTTGGTACTTTGGGGGTCAAAAGTAAAATTTTTCCAATAGTTTTCAAAAGCGCCGTGAAAAACAAAAGAAAAATTAAGGAAAAACGGGAATTTTTACGCAAAATCTGTTTTCGAGAAAATTGATTTTGGTTTTTGATGTAACACTAAAACGAATGACTGTGGATACATGACATTTTCACTGGTTGTTTATATTTCCATTTTCTATACATGATAAAATTTTCAAAATATTTTGATTTGTTTTGAGCTGTTTACGGACAATTTCAGTTTCCAATTTAATTAGTTTTTATTTCTATGAATGTCAATAAAACATTATTTGTTGAGTAAAAATACTTGAACATTTAATACAAGGCTCCTACTATATTATTACAATGACATTTGAAAAATATTAAAAATCCTTAGTCACAGTTTTTTTTAATTAGCATTTAAAGTTCAAAAATTGACAAAATATGGAAATATCACGAAAATTACCTAATTATGTTGAGTTTATAATTCGTAAAAATTTTTTTTTTTAGAACTAAGATTTTAAAATGTAATACAAGATTCCTTATAGGTTAATCTACCTTTATCAAAAAAAAAAATGTCTATAAGAAACTCAAATTAAATTTTTATGAGCGTTTGAAATTCATATTTTTACAACATTTGATATTCACTCGATTTCTTACGTAACGGTTTCTTATTTTATTGCAATTAAAAAACGAATGACTGTAGATACTTGAAAATTTCACTGAATGTTTATATTAGAATTTTCTATACACGATAAAATTTAAAATTTTTTAAATTTTTTTTTCTAAAATATCAATAAAATTTTATTTGTTTTGTAAAA
>NW_021768050.1:0-5106 GCF_005508785.2 Acyrthosiphon pisum
TTACTTCAAGCCAAGTTACATTAATTTATAAATAATTAAATATATAAATTTATTATTGTTGAATGGATGATACATAATATCAGTGGCGTCATTTCAGTTTTTGAGAGGGGGGGGGGCAAAATTTTTGACCGGCCCAAAATAAAATTGAAAAAAAAAGCTCGCTAACATTTACATTACATTAACTTACAATATTGCATTTTTATCTCAATACAAATACCCTCCTTATACATAATTGTATACTTACAAGCAGTTCTGTAAAGAATACTTTTAAAAAGTACTTGAGTAAATACTCAAATACTTTAATTGTAAAGTATTTCAAATACTACACAAATACTTTGAAAAAGTATTTGGAATACTTTTGGTGGGTTTCTAATTATCGTAATATAAACACATAGGTAGTAGATAATCTAATAGTTATCTAATAGTTTTAAAGGGAATATTGTTATTCAATAACTTTTTTTAAAAATCTGGTTTTTAGAAACCTTTGGGCTTCGGCTAACACAGAAATACAGAATATTAAATAAAACTATTATTCTATTATTGTAGTTGACAATAATATTTTTCCAACCAATTATTTCGAATAAAAATAAAATGTTCCAAATAAAAAAACCAAAGTAGGTATTCAATATACCTACCAAAAAGTATTTAATACAAAAAAAAGTATTTAAAATATGATTCAAAATACTTCATGCTGAAAGTATTTAAAAAGTTATTCAATACTTAAAAAAGTATTTGAATACTTTTACTCAAATACTTTTACTTAAATACTTTACAGGACTGCTTACTAGTTAGTATCAAAGGTTAATATCAGGTAAACGGAAAACTGGTACGGTCTTTATAAACGCGGAATACTGGTACGGTCCAAAATAGTTAAGGTTTCCCAAACTTTTATGAAAAAAAAAAAGAATAAAATATCAACGATTATTTTTAATCTAATTTTACCGACGATCAATGGGAAACCACAACTCACGAGTGACTGCGAGTATGCAGCAAGTTCTCACCAGTACATAATTTTCATTAGTGGATTGATTGTGTTATATTTTTCACTTAAACAAAAATTATACCTAATTATAAGTATCATATATTGGACAATTTTGAAAGTCAAAGAGGCAGTGAGTTAATAGTACATAAGAAATATTCTTATGTGGTTTTGAGGAAGAATAATAATTCTATAAGGTGGAAATGCACACAAAATACAAATTTTAAATGCCCGGTAAAATTGATAACTAATTTGATCAAACCGGTAAGTTATAATATTATTATATTATAATATATTTTTATTTATGTATTTATTGAACTAACTGAAATTCCAGTACGTAAATTATTCAAATGAAATTTAAAAATTCAAATAGAACAATTTTTAAATAATATAGCAAAGTATACAAAATAATAATTATTAATCATAAGTTATATTATATTATATTTATTGTACCTACATTTCATATTTATTTTACCTGCCTGCTACTTGTACTTATTTGTGTTTTTTGTTAATTTTGATTCCTAACATTATTTTTTGTTTTAAGTGTTATTTAAATTTAACTTGTTGTCAATGGTGATTTATCAAAATTATATTACAAACATTGTAAATATTTTAGGACCCCTGAAAATTAAATTTTGAATAGTACCAGTTTTCCGCGGTTTTTATTTCTTTTGTTATAAATTGCATATGGACCGTACCAATATTCCGAGCATTTAATATCATAAGCATCAAGGCTGGGCAAGTTAATGGTTTTTTTTAACTCAGTTAAGTTAAGTTAATATGCACCAATAACAAAAAGTTAAAAGTTAAAAGTTAATTTAACTATAGGTTAACTCGTTAACTAAGTTAAAAGTTAATTTGTTTATACAACGCTAACGTACTTAATTTTTTTCCAACCCAAAACTAAATTATAGATTATAGTGTTTATATTTTATACAGTGTTTCCATATTAGTTAAATTCGAATTATATACTTTTTTTACTTTAAACAATTCACGGTAAATATTTTTTGACATAAAATCGAAATATACTGAAGTAGTGAAATATGATAAAATTAAAAACAAAATAAATTAACTTAACTTACTTCTTGAAATGAAAAATTAACTCGTTAATTTCACGTTAATTAAAAAAGAAATTTAGTAAGTTAACAGTTAAGTTAATGAAAAGCCAAAATTAACTACCTATTTAAGTTAAAAAGTTAATATAAAATTAACTTATTAACTTAACTTTAACTTTTTAACTCGTTAATGCCCAGCCTTGATAAGCATACAGGTAAGTAACCCATTTTTTTAAGAGATAACAATAACTAAATAATTAATACATATATGTGGAGGTTACTTAAATATATTACCTATTAGCTACTATATAAAGGCCCAAAACTAGCCCATACCCAGTCCGACAGTGGCCCGCTAATGACAAGTGGGGGGGGGGGGGGGGGCAAATTGCTTTTATGTTACCTATATAGGTATGTCCAAAATATATAGCTTAAACATTTTGAGATTTACGAAGGAAATAGAAAATTTTTTTTAATGAGTGCAAATGATTACATATTACTGACTAGTGATTAGTGATTATTTATAGGTAATAAGGAGGTAGTAATAATATAAAATAATTAGTGGAAAGTAGTATTATTTTATATATAAATGGTATTGCTATTGCAGGTTACTATCGTGCAGCGAGGATGTGAAAGTACCTACCTATGCATCAAATCGTCGCGGGTGTATTGCCTCGAATAAAGAAATTATATCTTAAAAAAATACGAGAGTCGAATATGTTTGCTACAACCAGTCTTTTAAAAAATACTTTAAATACTATTATAAAAATGTATTTTACGAATATTCACAAAGTATTTGAATACAAATACAAGTATTTTTTTCAATTTTATGCTATGTAATATATAAATGTATATTCTACAGTGTAGAATCTACACCATTATAGGTACCTATTATGTTACTACTAACCATAGATTTTAACAATTACTATTTACTATAACATATCTGACTATTTAGAGATAAATACATGTTCACATATTTCATTCTGCATTCAGATATATTTCAACTAATATTGATTACATTTTAATGGAAAAATAAAATAAAAAGTGGAATTAACTATTAATATGGAACTATTTTTAAATTATTAGATTTTTAGTTTTCTTAAATAATTTCAATACCAAAACCATATAAAACATTGTTATTTTTACTTACTTTTACTATACAAAAACATAATATTAGTTTTCAATGAAAACAATATTATTGTTATTGTTGTCAATTTTTTGTGAAAAATAATAAATTTAAATTAATAAAACGGATTTTAGGGTATTTTAATACAAGTAATTAAATTTTGTCAAAATACTTAAAAAATACATTAAAAAAAGCAGGTAAGTGGATGTCGCTCTGCTGTACAGTAGGTTACAAGTGGGTCTTGAATTAGACTTGAATTCAATGATATAATATCATTGTATAAGAAAAACGATTCTGAGCGGAGACGGTTTGTCAGTCTAGATATTTTATATTTTGTTATTATTTATTTTATCATGTAAGTTGAATTAATATTAAAATATTATAATTTTTTATTCGTTTCTATGGTGATAAACAAAGGGTAAGAAATTAAAATTCCATTTTTAGCGTTTTTTCGTAATTTTTAATTACTTTTTCCCGTGGCATTAAATAACTATTGAGAAAATCGAAAAATGACCTCTCTAAAGTACCATCTTGGTCCAATTTGCTAAAAGATAAGATACTATATGTGGAAATCAAAGGATTCCTTCTGGTAGAAATTTTGTATACAGAATATAAAAAAAAAAAAAAAAAATAAAAAATAAACACCATTGTAAAATCACTAGCTTCATCGCTCCGCTCAGAATCTAAAAATAGTATTTAGAATACCGTATAAGTACTTCAAAAATATACTTCGAATACTTTACAAGACTGGCTGCAGCTTATAATATACTCAAAAACTACTTGACCGATTTTGTGTGAACAATTCAAATTGTTCATAGTGATATCAGGAAAGTTTAGAGAGTAGTTTGATTGTTTGAACTTAACTACTCGTTCGATTTATACCATGTACTATACTACTATATGACTACTTATACCTATATCCACTCTACCGCAGGTGAATTGTCGATCGCAGTAGTTTACAAAGCTAGGTAGGCAGACCAACTCTGATTCACACGTGATCTGTATTCTGAGGTACCTACACTAAAACCAATATACACCTATATACCTATAATAAAGCTATATTTAATATTTTTTATTTTTCAGGGGCAAAGTCGGGTTTTTACAGCTAAAATGTATGTTGGACTGCAGTTATTAATGAAAAAAATGTAGGTACCTACATATACACTGAAGACAGCAGTCTATAATCTCCCGATTCTTAAAACCAAAACATTATCTACAATAATTAGTTTATTAACGAATGATTAACCAGAGGTCTTCTCAAAATAGCACGTCAAAGAATAAAATATTTATATTAAAAAATCACGTAGAGTTAAGTTATTAATGGCAAAAAAAAAGGCGGGTAAGTGGGTGTCGCTCTGCTGTACAGTAGGTTACAAGTAGGTCACTGTAATGGATGGTGTTATATTTGAATTAAATGATATAGAATTATTGTAGGTATGTATACGAAAAATGATTCTGAGCGAAGACCTGCCAGCATATATTATTAGGTACTAAGTAAATTGTATAATATTATTGGGATTAAAGTATTTTATTTAACTATTGGGTATTAGCACTGCAGTAGGACTGGATACTGGTGCAAGTTAAATATTATTTTTGTCAACAAAATTACATTTGCGAAAATGCCATTGTATATGTATAGCCGTATAAGTACATTATTTTAAATAACAAAATAATAAGAAAATCGTTAAATGAGAATATATGTTAATTTACGGGTAAATATCCAGTATCTAATTTCAAACACCCTTCGTAAAAAATTAATTTGACTTTTCGGTAATTTTTTTTTTTTATTGAATGTAGGAAATCTTAAGGGGAGTCTTGTATAAAAGTTTAAAACCTTTGAGATAGAATTTTATGAATTTCTAACTCGAAATAATTGGCCAATTTCAATCCCGGATTAAGACATTTTGAGGCCCAGGGGCCGCCAAAGTTTTAAATGAGGCCCTTGTATG
>NW_021768051.1:0-638 GCF_005508785.2 Acyrthosiphon pisum
TAAATACAACTAAGTTAACATAACCTAACACAAAAGGAATATTTTGTATCTCTACTTCTCGTCTCCGATTATCTATTTCCATCATGTTGACCATATCCGGATCTAATTCTTCCTCAAGTATAAAATCATCTTCATTCCCTAATAAAAATAACCATATTAATATATTATCAAACAAAATGTATCATGTTATATATAATTTTATTTATAACAAAAAATAGCAAAACTAACTAAATCAGCGATTCTCAAATTTTTTTTTGCATACCATTCATGTGCATTATGTATCGACCATGTACCACTAATTATTAAAAATAGAACTGTTCAAAATGTTCAATACATTTTTAACAATAACAATTTAGGTACATTTAATAGTATATTAAGTACCTATCTAAACAAAACATAAATTAACATTAGATCCGTCACAAGTATTAACTTATTGCTGCCGCACACTCCCACATACCACCATGTAGCTTTCTGCGTACCATAGTTTGAGAATCGCTGAAATTAATCGTATGAAAAATGTCTTATAATTAGCCTGTGCAGGTGAATTACTTATCACAGCTTGCACATGTCTGGTAATAAATAAATCTCCACTACCATCAGAATCCACAGCTACTTGATTATTGTCTTCAGTGCCTGAT
>NW_021768052.1:0-1645 GCF_005508785.2 Acyrthosiphon pisum
AATTTAATACAAGGCTCCTAACATATTTTTACAATAGCAGTTGCAAAATAAAAGGAATACATTGTCACAATTTTTATTTATAAGCATTTAAAGTTCAAATTTTGACAACATATTATGTAAAAATCACGAAAATTCGTAAATTATTTTATGCTAGAAATTCATAAAAAATTTTCCTTTTATATCTAAGATTTCAAAATTTAATACAAGGCTCATAATATATTTTTACAATAGCAATTGAAAAATAAAAGAAATATATAGTCACGATTTTTTTTTTATAAGCATTTAAAGTTCAAATTTTGACTAAATACGTAAAAATTACGGCAATGTTCAAATTATCTTAGACAGAAATTCATAAAAGTTTTTCTTTTTAATTCTAAGATTTGGAAATTTAATACAAGGCTCCTAACATATTTTTACAATAGCAGTTGCAAAATAAAAGGAATACATTGTCACAATTTTTATTTATAAGCATTTAAAGTTCAAATTTATACGAAATATGTCAAAATTGCGAAAATTTGCAAGTAATTTAGTGGTTGAAAAATCGTAAAAATTTTTTCTTTTATAACTAAGTTTTTAAAATTTGGTACAAGGTTCTCCATAAGTTTTTCTTTAAAAATAATATATCCTAGACTGACAAATCATCTCCGTTCAGAATCGTTTTTCGTATACAATGATATAATATCATTGGATTCAAATTTAATTCCATCCATTACAGTAACCCACTTGTAACCTACTGTACAGCAGAGCGACATCCACGACTTACCCGCCTTTTTTATAGTAATTTTAAGTTCAAATTTAGACGAAATTACATATTAAAAAACCTGGAATGACTATTTTAGTTATTTTGTTGTGATTGTATAATATTATTTGTGGGTACTTGAAACTTCTAAAGTATACTATTATATATCTATGTTAGTATCACGGTTTGTTGTTGATGTATAACGCGTTACCTAATGGATATTGTGATATGATTAATTTGGAATTTATTATTGATATTATAGATAAGTATACCTATAAATAATATAATAGGCTATAATAGGTATGTCTAATGACTAATACCTAGACTGACAAACCGTCTCCCTCAGAATCGTTTTTCTTATACAGTGATATTATATCATTGAATTCAAATTTAATACTATCCATTATACAGTGACCCACTTGTAACCTACTGTACAGCAGAGCGACATCCACTTACCCACCTTTTATATTATATATCTAGCTTATGAGTTTGGCTCTATGAAAACAGTTTTTATGAAATTTAAACAAAAATAATAACTTTTAGTAAAGGTATCTATGAATGTACCGGTTTTTAAAGGAACAATATTAGTTGGGTATATATATTTTTACAGTGAGATTATGATACTTGAACACAGTTTTATAAGACTTATGAAATGTTTACATGTTTTAACATAATATAATGTAAGAGTCATAAAACTTGATATAATATCATATTATAGTGTAGATTGAAGAGATGTAAGTCAACCATATAGAACTGAAATGGTCTGTTATATTCAGTGTTGTAAAAAATACTTTTAAAAGTACTTAAGTAATTACTCAAATACTTGTAAAATAAAATATTTAAAATACCGCCCAAATACTATAAAAAGTTAAGTATTTGAGTAATACTCAAATACTTTTTAAAAGT
>NW_021768053.1:0-854 GCF_005508785.2 Acyrthosiphon pisum
AAATAATCAATTCAAAATTATCTGGTACCGCTTTGGAAGCTTGCAAATATAGGGACACTAGTACCTGGGAAAATATCAAAACAATTTTGAAGGGAGCCTTCGAACATAAAGCGTCGGAAAGGGCACTCACAATAGGGTTAAACTTCGCACGTATGAAGGAAAATGAAGACGTAGCCAGTTTCGCTGGGCGTATCGAAGAACTTTATTATAAATTATGTATAGCCAGCTCAGAAAGGCTAACGGAAACAGAAGCTGAACTCAATAGGGACATAATATGAGACTATTGTCAAGTTAAAATTATTAGTTTTCTATTGAGTTCACCTATTATTTATACTTAAATTACTATATTATTTTATTATTTCGAATTATTTTACAAAATATAATTATTATCACAAAATAAAAAGTACAGTCCATCAACATTATATTATTATATTATTTTCCTGATGTATAATTTATCATTATTACTATTGCCTAGCGCAGCGTTTCCCAAACCATGGGTCTCAAAATTTTTTTGAAGGGTCGTGGCTCATGGTTACGATTAAGCTTATTTCAGTATTTTTTTATAATTTATTTTATTTATTTATTATATATGTATTATCAAGTATTGTATTTTATACAAATTCAATGATAAAATTAATAATAATAAAGATATTATTTATTTATTGCATATGTACTTGATTTTGTTTTTACCATAGGGTCGCGTATCCAATAAAGATTAAATTTATGGGTCGCCATTGCAAAAAGTTTGGGAACTTCTAGTGAAGAGAGTTTTCAATCAGCATCATATACGCTCTCTTATGCTACACTTATACAACACAGGTCATCGTTTTTTTTTGTGCAATTCGTGATGACTG
>NW_021768054.1:0-874 GCF_005508785.2 Acyrthosiphon pisum
CAGTTATTATATTTGTTGATATGACAAAGTGTAGTATGTAAACATAATTTCTTTTCAGCGTCAGAATTAGTATTCTGAATATTAAAGAGAATATATTTAGATTTTGTAAGGTTTAATTCAAGAAAATTATTATTAAACCACAAATTTATTGTATCAAAGACTTGATTTGCTTTAGTATATAATTTATCAGTATTGTTTTCATTTATAAGAATAACAGTATCGTCTGCAAAACACACTATATTGGCATCAACATCAATATTAAGCAATCCATTTATATATATAATAAAAAAAATGGGCCCAAGTACAGTCCCTTGTGGTACACCGTGATTCAACGACATAGGATTACTATACTTTTCATTAATTTTAACATACTGTATCCTATTAGTAGGATATGATCTTATAAGATAATTTTCAATACCTCTAATACCAGCATAGTTTAGCTTCTTAAGCAATAGATCGTGGTTTATACTATCAAAAGCCTTTTTGACGTCCAGAAAAATTCCCATAGTTTTCTTATTTAGATCCAGATTTTCATGTATGTACTTATTAACGAAGAAATGCGCATAATTTACTGATCTGCCTTGTAGAAAACCAATTTGGAAGTCAGAAAAGAAAGAGTTAGCTTGTAAAAAGTTTATAATTCTGGATTTAATGGATTTTTCAAAAATGTTTGATAACGATAATGATAAAGAAATAGGTCTATAATTACAGCAATTTAATTTATCATCTGATTTAAAAATAGGTATGACAATGCATTTTTTAAGGCATGATGGGTAGATTCCAGTAGATAAAGACATATTATACAGTAGCATTAGAGGATAAGAGATACTACGAACAGTATTTTTCATATAAAATTTGTATATTGCATTCATAA
>NW_021768055.1:0-573 GCF_005508785.2 Acyrthosiphon pisum
AAACAGTAAAAATTATCAAAGTTACCCCATTTTACTGTACTACTTTTATTTTTAAACTATGAGAACTTTTTTCGTATTTGTGATATCGAAAAATTAAAAAGTATGTTGTACAGTCTATGTTCTCTTCTTCCTAGTAGGAACATTTGGTTGCATAACATGAACTATAAGTTTAGCCATAGTGGTTCTTATCCACGCAAAACCATTTTTACTATGTTTTACATTTAAAAACGGAGACCACACATGCGTGTGTAGCATACTCTTAATAATATTTGTCCTTCCGAATTTATTCAATTCAGCGTAGCCCGCAGATTAAATAAATATATTAGTAAAAATCATGTAATAACCAAAGCTATAAATAGAAGATTTCGTACCCAACCGTAATCCCTAAGATAGTATAATTTTCTATACTAATATCATTGCTGCATATTGACAAAAGCTGAATACACTGAAATGTGCATTCACACAATACTGTTTTAATCGTGAATTCGTGAAACAGTTATCATTGAATTGGCATGGGAAAAAAAAAATTCCGAAACCAATAAACCACAGTAATTTAAAGAATGATTGGGTGAA
>NW_021768056.1:0-946 GCF_005508785.2 Acyrthosiphon pisum
CGCCTATATTAAACCTATCAATTTATATTAATAAAGAGTTAGCTACTTGCTTACACAGTTAATACATTAATTCATTGTATTTTGGATGTATGTACACAATATAAGATATATATATATATATATATACATAGTAATAGGAGTATAAGACAGGTAGGTATATAAGTTTATAATATATATAATATATTTATTATACTGTCGTCAGTTACAATATATATATTGTCAGTATATACTATATATATTATATTATTATATAATATTAATACTGTACAAAAATAATTATGAATTATTAAAAAAATTATTTATTTAAAATATATACTTTTTTAAACTACGTATATATAATTATATATATCAGCTTATAATATAATATATATAACTATTAACCTGCAATTATTATTATAATACTTTAAAGTGTTTTCGTAGCCCAATCAGAATATCTATCAGAACATATGTTATCAATAACTAGAGATATTCATTGTCTCAATATTTTTACTTGGTGTTGCATAAAATATTTTCTTGTACTTTAAATAAACATACTGTCAGAATATCTATCAGAACATATGTTATTAATAACTAGAGATATTCATTGTCTCAATATTTTTACTTGGTGTTGCATAAAATATTTTCTTGTACATTAAATAAACATATTGTCAGAATATCTATCAGAACATATGTTATCAATGACTAGAGATATTCATTGTCTCAATATTTCTACATGGTGTTGCTTAAAATATTTTCCTTTCCATTAAATAAACATATTGTCAGAATATCAACGAGAACATATGTTCTCAATAAATTTGGATACATTGTCTCAATATTTTCACTTGATGTTGCTCAAAATATTTTCTGGTCCATTAAGTATATATATTGTTACAATATGTTTTAAAAATTAATTTTTAAATATAGTTTTATTCATAATAGAAACATATTGTCAAAATGTTTTGGACCA
>NW_021768057.1:0-931 GCF_005508785.2 Acyrthosiphon pisum
GTCGATATAGTTTAAAACCGTATCAAATTGCTTTAAGACAGCTGGTTGTGTTATGGTTGATTTTCGTGAAACCGTTTCAAATATGCACCATTCCAGATATTGAAGTTGAATAAGGTCCGCTCGATTCAATAGTATTCTGCACCCGTCCTGAGTTTTTGACTCTATGACAAGCACGTTTTCTCTATTGTATACCATACTCGATAGTTTATAAAATTCCGTTTCCAAAAATAACGTACGTTTTTCGGGTTGGTTCAATACGAAGGACAGCAAATTACCCATCAGAGAATATATACGTTTTAGAAAAACCGGTGTTATTTTGACATACCGCGCTGAATGGGATGTGGGGATGTGGGATGTGGGATGTGGGATGTGGGGATGTGGGGATGTGGGATGTGGGATGTGGGATGTGGGGATGTGGGGATGTGGGATGTGGGATGTGGGGATGTGGTGACAGAACATACCAAAACATACTACTCCCCTTTGAGACCATTATTTGTATACATAATTTAAATATGAAATAATCAGCAAAGTATAAAAAAATTAGGTCAGTTTAGATACGAGTGTATTGTTTTAAAACTAGCACAAATTCGTCTTTTATTTTCTGAGTGAAAAGTGTAAATATACATTATATTGAACCCCTTAACAATAGTGCTTGCATAAAGATCTTCTCAAATCATTAATTAAAACCAATTTATAATATGGTTGTGCAGTATTTCGCTGATAATATGCACTTAGCATCATAAGCGTGCGCACTGGGGAGGCAGGGGAGGCAGCTGCCTCCCCGGCGAGAATTTGGGCTTCCCCAAGATCTTCTAGATTAATACCTATCATTTTTTGATAATTTATTATAGTTACTGATTTCTTCTTTGATAATACCGACTTATCATATCATCAACCTAATTTGCAAATCACTTATCACCAAAATGACAAC
>NW_021768058.1:0-1867 GCF_005508785.2 Acyrthosiphon pisum
AATATAGTGAATAATGATTTATGAGTCTGAAAAAACGCATTGAACTGACGAAGTAAATTGTTTTCCCTAAATAGCAATAAATTATTCTTTTAGTCATAACTTATAACTTATATAGAATCATACGTTTTGCTTTAGTCTATTTTTTGTATTCTGTTTAAGCTATCTTGAGAAAGTTTGATGTTGTAAGGAACAAGGAAAGTAGATTGTTAGTAATATATAGGTACCTATATGTACCTATTATTTATTTGGTTAAATTATATTTAATATTAGTCTGGATCTAAATCTTGGTGCTCTAGTTGTTCTTAGGCTAATATTACTTATGTTTTCGAATGGTGAAGTTAATTTTTTTTAATATTACTGCTAATTTTGATGTTTTTTCTTATGAATACCAAGTAAGAATATTTTACGAATATTATGTAATATTGTCTGATTGCTAACAACACCAGTAGGTGGCGTAGTCAAAATGTCTGCAGTTATGTTGCTTAAAAACTTGGTTTAATTGTTTTCAACGTTTTTCCATTGTTTATGTTGGATGCGTATAATATCGTATACAAATTAGGATTGGTCAAATGTAAATTGTGCATATAGGTTTATTTTTTTAAAAAAAATGGACTTTTAAGTTAAATAAATTAAACAGTGGATATAGTGTGAATTTTAAGGATCAGAATCATATATTTTCGTTAATATGTATATCAGAGGTAGTATATACCTATGACTATATATTATTTATTAGGCTTCATCACAAAAAATGCTATCATCTAGATTCTAGATGAGTAGATCAATGAAATCAATTGCAAGCAATAACTTATAATATTATAATAGTTGCACATATTATCAGATAGATAGGTAAAATTATTTTGGTGATGTTATAAAACTCTTTAACAACATTTTAATATAACATTAAACAAATTAATATTATAATTTAAATTTAATAATATATCATGTTAATGTTTTTTTTAAAACGATAAATCATAATCTAGTATTCCCACATACCTAGTTAAAATATTATCAATTTATTGTGTTTATAGCTGTTTAATTAAAATTACAACTGTTATAATATAGATGCGAGTAGTATTTATATACATATTTTACATTGATATTTTGTAATAAATTAAAAAAATAATCGCTATTTTAAATTGATAATATAATAGTAGGTACCTACATTAAATCTAATACCTACTAACATTATGGAAAAAACAAAATAATTGACTTTTACCGAACATTAAAATAATCTAGAAATAAAATTGTTTTATCAATTATTGTAAAATGGTAAGTAATATAGGTGAGTAAGTAATATCTGTGTAACCTATGTATTACGTTTGTTGTACATAAAAAGGATTTTCTCTTTGATTTTTATAATTAGTTCAACATTTTTTACCAGTAAAAACCAATATTAAGTAGGTATGCTATATTATATTTCATACAAAAAGTAAATTGAAGTTAAACTAATTTTATTTATTATAATATATCATAGTATATTAACCTACCTACAGGCTACAGTAGCAAAAGTCACCCAAGGGGAAGGGGGGCGAATTTTTAAAAATTAAATTACTTACCATTTTGTTAAGCCTCAAATATTACAATAAAAATAACGTTAAAAAGACAGCCCAAAGGGTAGGTCGAACGCCCTTCCCCCCCCTTGTATCCGCCACTATATACCTACCTACATATAATAGCATATGTGTGTACCTACATGTGTTATCAGGAATTATTTTCCAAAAAATAATATATTAATGTGAAAATGTCAAGTATAGGTACCTATTTACTTATAGAATACCTACTGAAAAAGTAACAAAATATATTGTTAATAAAGGTACGTTATAACGATTTTTTTTTATTTATTTGAAGACTGTGTAACCTACCTCTG
>NW_021768059.1:0-950 GCF_005508785.2 Acyrthosiphon pisum
CAATGGTCAAATATACTACAATCTTCGCTAACAAATTTTTACGTCCTTTTGTAAGCCAATTATGATAAATCGTGGTTTTTCTAATTTTGAAGCAGTTTTCAAATTCCATACAACTTTTTTAGTGGTTCCGAGTTCAGGATATTCAAAAGTTTCAAAAGATCTAAAAGGAATAAACAAACTTTTTTCTTTTTCTATAAGTTTCAATAATTTCAACCTTTCTTCATCGTCAACAGTGATATGTGGAACCTTCCAGACTATTTTGTTTAAAACAATTTTGCCTTCAGAAGCAGTTACACCAGATTTTAAAGTTAAAGCATTTAAATCATTATGACTTCGAGTTAATATTAATTCCAATCTAGAATTCACCAATATTCTTTTATAGTCTTCAAACAATCCTAACCAATATTTTAATGGAATACAAGCGGTAAATTCACCTTTGTCATTTTCCGATTGCGTTGCGTTTTTAAAATTCCAGCCAGAATTTTCATAACAATAATAGTTGTCTGGTGTACCGGATAAGTAACCTTTCAACGAGCTAGTGATTCCAAGAACACGCGTGCTATCTACTTCTATCCCATTGATTTCCAACCGTAAGTAGTATATGGGTCACTCTGGCACACTTTCATTCGAATGCAATATTTCCTAAAATATTTTTCATAGAAATTGAAATGCAATATTCCTTTAATTATTTTGCAAATCGTGAAACGCAATAATTATTAAAATATTTTTCAAAAATCTGAAATGCAAAATCCGCAAAATATTTTTTAATAGAATTGTTCTATCAAAAATAAAAATCGAAATAGCATATTTAATTGCAAAATGTATTAAAAAGAAATTGAAAAAATTAATTTAAAAATTAAAAATATAATAAATAATAAAATAATGGCAAATATAAATTCTATAAGCATATTAGAAAATATGAAAGTCTCTGAGCTTAAGTCAATAGCAAA
>NW_021768060.1:0-1219 GCF_005508785.2 Acyrthosiphon pisum
GACGAGTTTTAAAAAAAGAAATTAAAAAACTGTCCAAAAACGTGATCGGGTTCATTGTGTTGAAACACTAGTTTTCAAGGACAGTCTTTTGGAATCTGCAAGGAACAGAAATGATAAATGGGGCAGTGATGTTATTCACCGTGTTGGTAATGTGTCCGATCTTGTTGCAGCTGAAGGTAGATATCACGGTGCTATAAAAACTAGTATTAATAGAAGGTCGTATTAAAGCCGTTGCCGGAATAAAACTAGTATTAATGAGAGATCGAATTAAGGACGTTGGCTGGTTTAATAAACATTGCTATGGATATTCTACATTTCTATGTTACTATAGTAGTGGAAACATTACAGTATATAAGGCTAGCGTATCGACAGCAATATCACAGTCAACATCCAGTAACTGGAACTTATTTGCCGTCTTCAACAATTCAGCATTCAATTCAACGATGTCGTACAAAACTTCGATAGACGATTCTAGACCAGAGGTTAGTAAATAAATTACTTAAATAACTTAAGCGAATTGGAGGTCAGTCGTAAAACTACTCAACGCTATGGTTATAATTCGGGGTTGATTGTAACATCACACGTATGTATTTATTTTAAACATAATAATTATAGTGTGACTGTAACGTTACTCAATATTGTTTTAGGGATCGGTTGTAAACCACTCATACATTTATGAAAAAAACAATATATTAATATATCAAATTTAATAATATAAGTTTATGTTTTATAGAACGAATTCGAAGGATCACATTTTATCGACTTGAAAATGAAGCCTTCGACTTCAAAGCAGGCTAAAACAGCTCCTAAAAGAGGAGCTGAAAAATCAGTAGAAAAAAAAATAATAAAAAAATCAAAAACGTAAAAACAGTAAGACAAGTAATAATTTTTCATCTTTTATCTAATATATTCTAAGGTTATGAATTATAGTATGAAATTCTTAATTTTTTAGAGTTCATCGTACAGAGAAATTTTGAACGAAAAATTGTTGTTAGAAGATTTCGATGAAGAAATATTCAATACTGTAACTTTTCGACAGGGAGATGGTTTGGCTACCATAAAAAGCCAGTTCAATCCGGACGACAAACCAACGGACTATTGGACTATTACACACTACAAGTGTAAAAATATAAACAATGTACCTACAAAGAGAGGTAAATACTAGATTTTGTTTACTTTTTAATTAAAAAACTATTGGTAAATGAATAAAAATCATCTG
>NW_021768060.1:2295-4725 GCF_005508785.2 Acyrthosiphon pisum
TAATTTTTATGCAAAAATTCGAAACAACAGTAATCTATATATATAAAAATGAATGTATGTCAGTGTGTCTGTCTGTGTGTCCATGTTACCATGGTTACCAAGGTTGCCATGGTTACTAAGGTTACCAAGATTTCATGGCTATTAAGGTTACCATGTTACCATGGTTACCAAGGTTGCCATGGTTACTAAGGTTACCAAGATTTCATGGCTATTAAGGTTACCATGTTACCATGGTTACCAAGGTTGCCATGGTTACTAAGGTTACCAAGATTTCATGGCTATTAAGGTTACCATGATCCATGGTTACTATGGTTACCAAGGTTACCATGAGTGTTGTTTATAATTATAGGTCTTTAATGGGCAACGAATTGCACAGGATCAGATATAGTACGGGTGTGTCCATCTACCCATGGCAATCAATTATATAATATTTTGAAACTTATGGACCTTTTTGTTTTTAAATAGTTACCGTGGGTTTCAAAGCTATAATAATAATAATTATTGGTTGCCAATGGTTTAAAATGTTTGTTATTTATTATAGTGCCCAACGATTCATATTTATAACCGAATTCAATTGCAACTATTATAAGAATTTCTACTATTATTAGTTAATTTATTATGCCCAACAACAAACGATCGATAAATAGTCCCGCAGTTCTAGCACGCAAGAAGCGGGAAACACGAGCCGCGGAAACAGACGAGCAAAGAGAAGCCAGGTTGAGTACCGACCGAGAACGGCGGTCCCGGGCCCGCTTATCCGAGCCAGACGAGCAAAGAGAAACCAGAGTGAGGACAAACCGTGAATGTCAGTCACGGGTCCGCTCATCTGAGACAGACGAGCACCGAGAAGCAAGATTGGGGACCATGCGAGTAATGGGTGCTCGATCCAGACGAACCACCGAATTGAACCTTTGTGCACTACACTATGATGCCGATATTAATTACAGCACACACCCAAGCGTGGCCATCGGAATAATGGATCCCTTTCGGAATAATAATCCCTTTTTTGATTATGTTAATTAACGTTTAGAGATTAATACATATGGAGTAGGTATTTTTAATGGGCGACGAGGTGCACGGGATCAGCTAGTCTATATATATAAAAATGAATGTATGTCAGTGTGTCTGTGTGTCCATGTTACCATGGTTACCAAGGTTGCCATGGTTACTAAGGTTACCAGATTTCATGACTATTAAGTTACCATGGTTACCAAGGTTGCCATGGTTACTAAGGTTACCAAGATTTCATGGCTATTAAGGTTACCATGATCCATGGTTACTATGGTTACCAAGGTTACCATGAGTGTTGTTTATAATTATAGGTCTTTAATGGGCAACGAATTGCACAGGATCAGATATAGTACGGGTGTGTCCATCTACCCATGGCAATCAATTATATAATATTTTGAAACTTATGGACCTTTTTGTTTTTAAATAGTTACCGTGGGTTTCAAAGCTATAATAATAATAATTATTGGTTGCCAATGGTTTAAAATGTTTGTTATTTATTATAGTGCCCAACGATTCATATTTATAACCGAAATCAATTGCAACTATTATAAGAATTTCTACTATTATTAGTTAATTTATTATGCCCAACAACAAACGATCGATAAATAGTCCCGCAGTTCTAGCACGCAAGAAGCGGGAAACACGAGCCGCGGAAACAGACGAGCAAAGAGAAGCCAGGTTGAGTACCGACCGAGAACGGCGGTCCCGGGCCCGCTCATCCGGGACAGACGAGCAAAGAGAAACCAGATTGAGGACAAACCGTGAATGTCAGTCACGGGTCCGCTCTGAGACAGACGAGCACCGAGAAGCAAGATTGGGGACCATGCGAGTAATGGGTGCTCGATCCAGACGAACCACCGAATTGAACCTTTGTGCACTACACTATGATGCCGATATTAATTACAGCACACACCCAAGCGTGGCCATCGGAATAATGGATCCCTTTCGGAATAATAATCCCTTTTTGATTATGTTAATTAACGTTTAGAGATTAATACATATGGAGTAGGTATTTTTAATGGGCGACGAGGTGCGCGGGATCAGCTAGTAAATTATAAATTATAATATATTACCTACAGATTATGTTTTATAAAAACTAGTTTGCTTGCTCTTTCATTGGTAAGTCGATTTCTTTTAAGAGAATGAACATCTTTGTATGAACTAAATGTTCTTTCTACGGCAGCCGAAGTGGCAGGTAATGACAAAATTTTTATTGCTATCTTTGAAAGTTCTATTTCCGAACAAAATGCATTCCACCAGTTTAATCCATTAATATCATTTATCGATGCCCACAAATATTCTTTACAGAATGGTCCAGTTTTATTTTTAAAATGACATAAATCAGCTATAACTTGTTTAGCATCAACATCTAAATTGTCCAACTTCTTAGATAGTTGATAAATAAACTCAACTACATCA
>NW_021768061.1:0-742 GCF_005508785.2 Acyrthosiphon pisum
TCAGTTGATTTTAAAAAAATCTATCAAGTTAAAAACATTTTGAAACTTTTCATTTATACGTAAATATTACTATTAAAAAAAAAAAAAATGTCAGTATAAAATAAAAATAATCAAATACAAAAACACAAACATTTCTGTTCTTTTTCTTGATAACATAATTTTGTGTATATTCATATATTTTATTAAGTTTTAAATTATATATTATACGAGTTGCAATTATAAATGTTTTTAAAAAATTAATCATTTTCAATTATAAATAGACAATTTTTATGTTTTAATGTTATATAACTTATATTATTCAATTGCTATATGATATAAAAAAATAAATCTGTTAAATTATTAATTTGAGATGAGTATAGTTTAAATTAGTAAATAATAGTAATGTAAAAGTAAAAGGGTATCAGCGTACATTATGATAAAAGTTCAATAAAATTGTTTTTTATAATTTATAAATTAGAAACTAAAAAGACACATTCACTCTTTATATAAATAAAAAAATTAATAGATTAACTTTTTTTAAACTAAGTTAAGTTAATATTTTTTTCTATATTAACTTTAAACTTATCGAGTTAAATTTATAATTTGTTAACTGTTAACTTTTAACTTATCGATATTGTGTCCTCTTAACTTAACTTAACTTGAGTTAATTATTTTCATTAACTTGCCCACCTTTGCATAACGATATCTATAATAATATTACATAAAAACAATTATATATTTTGTTTTCACTAATTTAAATCCT
>NW_021768062.1:0-1069 GCF_005508785.2 Acyrthosiphon pisum
GTTTTTTCTTCAAACAGGCGGTTTGATCACTATACCATGTGAATATTAGCACACCCGGTATATACAATAAACCGACGATCTGTATTTTGTCACATGGCGGGTATCGGAGGCGGCGGCGGCGGCATTTTTTTGAATGAATAGTGGCTATTCATTAGTCTCTTTAGTTGGTGATATATCGTTATAGTATATTAACCAACATCTTTCTCGATCGCTCTATGTCAATACTACGCACGTAATTATTAAATGACGAATTAATTTTATTTTACTGAAAAACGTATTTTAAAATGTTAGCAATGTACTTCGGAATTCACGGCGAGACGTAATTTGCTTAGACACGAAAAAAATCACAACGCTAAGCGTATCCCATGTATTAAGTGCACCAATACATTCAGTTAAAAGACGAACCTCAAAAAACATTTGAAAAATGTTCATGGTATGTATTTTTGTTTCTAATTTAAATATTTATTATACCCTAATTTTTTACCAGGAATAGTACAGATTGCGCCACACGTACCATCATCATCCACTCGTAATGATTATGTATCAACTGTGCGAAATAAACAAAATGTCGGCTTATCCGCAGAACGAGAATAATACCACAGAACAACCAGAAGGGAATCCTAAGGCTGATCGAAAAACCGTCTGACATGTCTAGAAATTAAACGTGCTGCCACGTACCAAGAAATTCCCTTTTTTTAAGTTTTCTGTGGTTTGTGGCTACACTGTTAATCTGCAATTCCAATCATAACAACAACAACAGCACATGGCTAACACTCCTGAACCACGGTTATCTACTAAGAGTAGATAACCGTGGTCTGAACGAATAAACAGTGTTGCACGATATAAAGAAAAATAGAGAAATTCCCTGTATGTGGCAGCACGCTTAATTTTTAGACATGTCGGACGTGGTTTTATCATCTCCCATAAGAGCCTATGTTAAATGAAATATGATTCCCTTCTGGTTGTTCTGTGATAATACGATGGACGATTTTTGGAGTTACGTGAATGATAAGGAATGCTTGGAGTTTCTAGACACTGTCGATCTTATCGCACAAAATGATCGCTTATC
>NW_021768063.1:0-4327 GCF_005508785.2 Acyrthosiphon pisum
TACGTTGATAAACGTGTCTCCAATTATTAAAACCAATAGTGAATATATTATTTTCAGTAGCAAATTCTAAACAAACTGAGAAGTAAAGTTTACCTTAATTTAAGTCATAAGTACACCAAGTTCTTAAAGCATCATTTTTTTTAAAAAAACTTTCTTATAATCAAATGGAAGAAATTTTGCTTGATCTATAGGCTGAATCGGATGAACATTAAAGAAATAATCTAAATGATTGGGCAACGGTATTTTAAATTAATTAATTAATTATTTTCATCACACCAGGACCAGGCCACTTCTTATATAAGCAAGCCAGGCCACCAGACATTGTCCCGGTTGGCCGGTGGGCCACTCCGTCCCTGGCATGAGTTGACATGTTAAAGATATAAAGATACCTTTGATAATATGTTTAATTAGCTATAATAACAACTTATGAGAAACCTTAAATTACATTTTGAAATTTTTTGACCAAGCAAATATTTTAGTCGATATTTCTAGAAAGAAAAACTCAAAAATGTTCAATGTCGATCAAAATTTCAAAATATTTTTCTTTATGAGCTATTTATACAGACATTTTTAATTTTTAGTTTTTTTATAAATGCTAATAACATTTTTTAAGTTGGGTCAAAAAGTTTGAACATTTAATACAAGGTTCCTCACAAGTTGTTATCATAAGAATTTAAAAATATTAAAGATACATTTGCATGATTTTGTTTTATGAGCATTTAAAGTTTAAAATTTGACATCGTCAGTCAGAACGCAGTTTTTTTATGGCTACTTTGTGATCAAATTTGGACGAAATTACATATTATTAAATAACCAAAAATACATTTTAGAATTTAAGAATTTTGAAAGAATCTTAGTTATTTTGTTGTAGTTTTATACTTTTATAATATTAATTCAAATTACCGGCTATCGTATTAATAATAAGTAATAACAATGTTTCAGCTCAGTTTGTAATTAAATAAATATAAAAAAAAATGAACTAGTGGACTGTATAATTGAATGATAATAATTTTGTATAATAAACACTGTCTTAAGGATACCGTGGTTTTCTGTTTATGTCTAACAGACGCGCGATATAGTATTTTAGACGTGTTTTTTTGCCAAACATTCTAATTGATCTATTGAAACGATAAGATTTCTGAAAACAGATTTTAATTTTTCGTCAAGTCTACTTGAAATCGACTTTCCCACATTTTTGATATTATCCCATAAATTCTTAAAAATGTCATATTCAAAAAGAGTATTTAAAAATTCTGGTATTTCAATTTTTGGAGAAGTTAAAATCAAAAAACAAAAATATGGTAAAGTCGATTTCAAGTAGACTTGGTGACAAATTCAAATCTGTTTTTAGAAATCTTATCGCTTCAATAGATCATTTGTAATATTTGGCAAAAAACGAGTCTAAAATACTATGTCGCGCGTGTGTTAGACAAAAATAGAAAATCATGGTACTTATCGAATCCCCTTAATTGTATTAATAATATGTGGTTATTATATTACGTCGCGCATATTGACCGGCATTGTCACCGACGCGTCGTTAAGATCGAACTGGCGACCCGTGCCTTTTATTTCCCGAGCCATGGCAAGATAATAAATACTATCTACTTGTCACGATAACGATGATCGTCGATAATACTTATTACCTGTACATTGAACAAACAATACCGGGTGATTCTTTTATCATAGAACACTCATTATTTCAGAAAGTGTACATTTTTTGAAAATATTTTTTTACATAGTTTCAAGTCGCTTATAAAACAATGTTTTTCTTAAAAAAATTATATTTTTAAATATTTTTTATCCTTATAATTTTTTAAGTTTTTTAATTTTTTGAATGACAACATTGGGTTTTAATTTTATATTCCAAAGCAGAATATTTTTCTTAGTATTTTGATACATGAAAATCGAATTTCGGGTGAGTAGTTTATGAGTTATAAATATTCAAAGTTTAGATGAGCGGAGTGGAGTGGTACGGGGTTACCCCGCGAAATGTTTATCCACTTCTCCGTTCATCTAAACTTTGAATATTTATAACTTATTTATAACCAGTATAATTATAATATAAAATATCCACACTGACAAACTGTTACCGCTCAGAATCGTTTAAACGATTCGTATACAATATTATATCATTGAATTCAAATTTAATACCATCCATTATACAGTGACCCACTTGTTACCTACTGTACAAAAAAGTGACATCCATTTAGGTACCCACCTTTTTAATATTATATCCAAGAAGAGCTTTGGAGTTACGGGAAATGTATTTTTGTTTGATGTAACGCATAGCTTTTTTAACTAGTTTATCACTAAATAATTTAAAAATTCCATGTATTGTAAGGTTTACAAGCATTCAATAATAATATAATACTATCATAATATTTTATGTTTATACAGTATACACCAACACCAATATGTTATTATGTATTGATCTAACGTAGGTACCCAAATTAATGTACCTGAGTTCTCGCTACTACCATACATTTAGCTCAAAAGACCTTAAGTTTTGACAAATTTAAAGTTAGTTCACGGTGTCCGATTTTTATTCTCTATAATTAAAATTCTCTATAGATCGTACGGAACACTTTGTAAATATTAAATCTTATAATATTATTGTGAACATTAGTTGATTAGAAATTGCCTAAATGTTGCCCCTTTAATAATATACGTAGAGATGCCCCTTAGCGAAATTAATAATAATATCATTAGTTACTGAAATAAATGTATTAATAGAAGCGTGGTATTACCGTTCTTTTGTGATTATACCCAATACTAAAGTGCGAAAAACGATGGTTTTTTTAAAATAGACAATCTGTATAGTACGTGTGTGCGTGGGATGCATGTGTGTATGTAGTAAATGACCATTGGTGTGAGTGACTTCCCTGTACCCTAGATAAGCGTGGCGCACTCGCACTTGCATGCACATGTCACAACAACAAATTTATTTCATGGTGAAATGTTGTAAATCATAGACCTAAACGAATTCCAACATACCGACTTGAGTTTTACACCGATAATAATTTTAAAAACAAATTTTGTTTTGCTGTTCAATCAACTTTGGAATCTTCGAGTTACATTTTTAATTTATTATTATTAAAAAGAAAAAACCTCACTTGAAATTTAGAAAAAAAAACTTGTATTCTAAAAAATTTTAATGGACATAAATAGTTTAAAATTTTTTTTATTGTTATTCTGATTCGAAGGATTCAAAATAGACTTCATAATAAATACAAATATGTTTTCAAAATTATTATAGAAGTAAAACTCAAGTTAGTACGTTGGAACGACTATAGGTCTATTTTACTCTAAAAAGCGGTAGTGTGGAATCCAATTACCCCTCCCATTGTAAATGTGTACGCCACTGTCAGCCCGCGTAACCAAATGCAACCATTTTATACAGAAAAAGTACTAAACTCTACTAGTTATTTCTTATTTTTACTATTACTAATACAATGTGTAAGATGTAACCAATGGTAGCTAATGGGAAGTATGAATGTAATATTTTTTTATAATGAGGTTTTTTTTTGTGTAGCTATGTCATCACTCAACGGCTGATAAAATGCTTCAATCGTCAACTACAATATATTTTGTAGTAGCAAAGAGGAAGAAGTTAGTACTTTAAGGGAGTAATAAGTAAGAAATTCCTAGTCCCTACTTATACCTAATAAATAGGAAAAACAAAAAATCAGGGGAAAACTGGAAACTTTACGCAAAACCAGTTTTTGACAAAATCTATTTTATTTTGTTACTGTTGGAATAATTAAAAAATGAATGACTGCAGAAACTTAAAATGTTTACAAAATATCCATATTACCTAGTACCTATGTTTTTACTAAACTATAAAAATAACATAATTTTTAAATTATTTTGTTGATTTTAGATATTTGAAATTGATTGATATTTAACATTGATTATATTTATTATATTATTATACTAAATTATAATTGTTTTAATATTTTATAAACAAAATATTTAATAAAGCTTACACAATTGTTACATTGTGTTATAGACATATTAATATAAAGGTATAGGTACTTGTATTTTTGTTTAACTATCTTATTTTTTTAATTTGTCTCGTAAGACACTTTCTTGTTTCTTTTTAAAATTACAGTTTGTTTATGAAAAAACTTCGGTTTTCTTAATCTCCACCTTTTCTTGTTAACATATCTTCATTTATACTATACATACACTGACAACAAGATGGTAACATAAAATAATCATAGTAAAATTGATATGGACCTTGAATGGACAATAATCTTTTGTAGATATATTTTTGTACGCATCTTGAAACGTATCCATATGGTAAAGTGTCATCAAATCGGCACGG
>NW_021768064.1:0-1362 GCF_005508785.2 Acyrthosiphon pisum
AGTGACGTGAAGGTGCTTGTTGTGCTCTGGAGTAGACACGTCTGAATACAGGCTGTTTCAGGCTCCTTTTATATTCGGGTCCCTGCTCCCCGTGCCAATCGATACGCTATCTCTTCTCTAACGGATGTGGTCCGTGTGACCATCGACTCAGCACACGTACTTGCGAAATTCATAATCTGTATAGAAAAACATAATGCTGTTTTTCCACGAAGCATAGCGAATCGTCTATGGTTCGTTATCTTTTACATCCTGTTTCTAGTTTATCTATTTTGCGATAATGACAAGCTCTCATATCTTGTCAACTATTATATGAATTTCTTTATATTAAACTCTAATATAATGCAGTATTATACTATAATATAATATAATATATTATACTCGAATTTGCCAATTTGTTATTGAGGTCATTTGCCTATTCATCTATTCGATAGAACTATCGCTGACTATACATTCAATATATGTACTATTATTGGTTTATTAATTGTGTGTCGTGAGTAAACGGTTACTATCCGTTAAACCTCCCCCCTAAAAAGTTCATTTTTATTGCCTAACCGAGAAAAATTAACTCAATTTAATTCTCCGTCACTTCGAGCACCTTCCTAAAAGTTTACATTTATCAATTATTACATTTTTATGTTTACATAGGTATATAATTTAGATACATTACTATTTTCAAGAATATGTAGTACAATCCACAACATATTTCTTGTTACATATGTCAATTATTATTACCAAAGATACAAAGTACAATCCACAATATATTATAATTATTATAATCATAATAAGTATACAATACAATCAGTTTTAGTATCTTAACAATATTTCTTTTTAGTTTTACAATAATAATCTTATCTTAGTGTTAATATTCCAATATAATATAAATTCCTTAATCTATTATAATATATTTCATTTTATGCAATACATATATCTATATCATTAAGTCTTTTCCCAACACCATAATATAATATTAATTTACTTATAGTCCTATATGTATTATTCCATTAAGCTATTTTTCTTATATTTGTTATCCCTTGCTATTACTTTATAAATAAAAATTTAACCCTAAATTTTACCTTTTTTTTTTTTTCATTTTTTTTTTTTTCATTTCCTATATTTATTAGAATTATAAATTTTATTTCTATTCACTATATTATTTAATTATCGGGGGCTTTTGTCTTATCTATTCAATCCAAAATTCGTTAATACACTTAAATTTAACTAATAATATCCTTATTCATTCTATGTTTTTCTTTACATATTTTATTACTATATTATATTACATTATATTTTTAAATATTTTGGTTTATTACTTTAAATTTCATTTTCATTTATTAAATTGGGGGGGGGTACGTCCTCCCCCTC
>NW_021768065.1:0-800 GCF_005508785.2 Acyrthosiphon pisum
ATGCATAGTCTTATGCTGGAGTTTAATGTACTGTCTATTATTTTAAGATGTGAGTGGCTGGTTGATTGGTATAAAATTGCTCCGTAGTCTAACTTTGCTCTGATAAGTTGTCTATGTATGCGGATTAGTGTATGTTCATCTCCCCCCCATTGGGTGTGACTTAACATTTTTATTAAATTCAATTTTTGGTTAATATCCGTTTTTAGGTATTTTAGATGTTGGATCCAGTTCATTTTTGTATCAAATTTCAGGCCGAGAATTTTGACTGTGTTATTGTTTGGTATGTTTTTCCATCTATTTGAACGTTTATATGTTTTTGCCCTCTTTTTCTAAAGAATATAATGCATTGGGATTTTGAATTGGAGAATTTGAAAGTTTGAAACCTGACGTATTGGCCCATTGAGTTAGATTGTTGGCTGTTTCTTCGAGGAACCTTTGTACAGTTGATAGGTTGTTGCTCCTGCATCAGAAGTTGAAGTCATCTGCGAATAACATCGCGTTTACTGGATATTTGATATTTTCCATTATATTGTTGATTGCCAACAGAAACAAAGTTACTGATAGCGACGAACCTTGAGGTACTCCGTTTTCTTGTAAGAGATTTACAGAGAGTGTGTTTGATACTTTGACTGCAAATTGTCGATTGTCTAGAAAACTTTTAATATAGTTAAGCATATTACCATTAGATATAATTTTACTGAGTATTTGAATTACTCGATGTCTCCATATAGTGTCGTAAGCTTTTGTAATGTCTAGACATATCATTCCAAGATACTGATTTGTGGCAAATGTTTTGTTTA
>NW_021768066.1:0-816 GCF_005508785.2 Acyrthosiphon pisum
TTGTAGTTTTGGATGATTTGTTAAATGGAATTCAAGAACGTTTCAGTCAGGAAACATTGACTCTTATCACTGCATTTGGTCATCTTATAAATTTTGAACTGAGTAAATCAGATATAACAACACTCTTAACTACATTAATTGATTTGAGTGCCTTAGATATTGAAGGAGAGTATAATATTTTGAAATCACTACTAGATTTTAACCAGGGGTCTTCTACTATGGTAATTCATAATTGGCTAGACAAGTTAAAAAAAAATGACTTATCTAAAAGTTTCCCAAACATTTTTAAAACTCTATCACTTTTTGTCACAATTCCGGTTACTAGTTGTAGCTGTGAAAGAGCGTTTTCAAAATTAAGTTTAATCAAGAATAAATTGAGGAATCAAATGTTACAAGAACGTCTTGAGTGTTTATTAATGATATTTGTGGAACAAGAAATGGCTACAAATTTAGATTATGAAGAAATCATCGAAGAATTTAAAATCTTAACTCCTGCCATACGTCGTCTTGAACTTTAGTTCCTATTAAATTGTATTATCCCCTGACCTATATTATAACTATAAATAAATTATTAATAAATGATATTGGTTATTTTATTATTTTTTATGATGAATAATGATGGTTATATTCTTGTATAATATGTATTAAGGTTCTCATTGTTTTAAAAATATACAAAATAAAGTAAAAAATTATTTCAAGTGAAATCGCATCAAATATTTCTAATATTATAGGTTTAGGAAAACATTTTAGATGATAGCAAAAATAATAGAGCTACCTATAAATAGTAAAAATGAAATGCACCACCTGCAAGCAATG
>NW_021768067.1:0-772 GCF_005508785.2 Acyrthosiphon pisum
TAATGCTACCATTTTCAATTTCAGTATCTTGTTCGATCAGAAAGTGAATATCGTTGGTGCATTGGGGAGGTCAAAATTTAAATTTCCCAGTAGTTTTCAAAAGCGACGGGAAAAACAAAAGAAAAATTAAGGAAAAACGGGAATTTTTACGCAAAATCGATTTTTCACAAAATTGAATTTGGTTTTTGGTGTAACTTTAAAAAAATTATCTTAGATACATAAAATGTTGACTGAGTGTTTATCTTAGCATTTTCTATACACCATAACATTTTCAAAATATTTTGATTTATTTTGAGCTCTTTACGGACATTTTCATTTTCCATTTTTTTTTAGTTTTTTTTCTAAAAATATCAATAAAATTTTATTTGTTGGATAAAAAAGCTTGAAAATTTAATAGAAGGCTCCTAATATATTGTTTCAAAGGCGGATGAAAATTATTAAAAATCGTTAGTCACAGTTTTTTTTTATAAGCATTTAAATTTCAAAAAATGACAAAATATGGAAAAAACACGAAAATTTGCAAATTATTTCAAGTTAGAAATTCCTAAAAATTTTTCTTTTTAAATCTAAGATATGAAAATGTAATACAAGATTCCTTATAAGATTATCTACCTTTATCAAACAAAAAATATCTATAAGAAAGTCAATTACTTTTTTATGATCGTTTGAAATTCAAATTTTTACAACATTGGGATATTCACTCGATTTCTCATATAGCGATTTCCTTTTATTTAATTAATTTATTTCCTTTACGTTTAATGTTATAAAATTT
>NW_021768068.1:0-5357 GCF_005508785.2 Acyrthosiphon pisum
TACGGAGATAGATTAGACATATTTTACTATTTTAGGAAGGAAATAGGCTGATAATTAGCCAAAGGGTAAATTAGAGTCCGACCAGGGGAGGTGCTCAAAAACCAGGGATTTTAAGATTTATCGTGGAAAAGTTTGTTTGTTGCTATTGGTTTTAATAATAATAATTATTATTAAAATTGTTATTATTTTTTTTTTATAATTATTATTATTATTCCAAGGTATTTGAAACGGCTGGATTGATTTCAATGAATTTTTTTGAGTATTTGAGTGGTTCTCAGGATGATTTATATTCACAATTGGACCCAGTAGGTCCAACCCGGGGAGGTGCTCAAACGGGGATTTTGATATTTACAATGGAAATTTTGGTTTATAAATGGTTGCTATTTGTTATAGTAGAAATAATTAGTAGACATTAATATTTATTTTTTTATTGGTTGCCATTAGTTAATCGGACAGATAAGATGCAAGCAATGCTTCAAATCGATTTTCACACATTGCCTTCTTGATATAGTGTCGCACATTGTCCACGATTTTATGTAGTCGGATGCCTACCGGGGATGCTGAGTCGCACCCGAAAGGAGTTGAACAATCACAATTTTTTTTTAAAGTTGTATTTTTTTACAAGCGACGAAGTGCTTGATACCAGCTAGTTATAAATAAATATAACATTAAAACTAGGTATACTTATAATAATATAAATAAAAGATAATATCAACTAAAATGAAATTTAACTAATAAAAAGAATAAGATATGGTAAACACTTTAAAAATATAGTATTTTCTTAAAATAATAAACATGTTTGTAAATCGAATAAAGATAAATTTCAATTTCAATTATTTATTAATAAATACATTGTATAGGTGCTCCATCATATGTATTATTATAGTGGATTATTTGTGTAATCACTAAAATGTGTGTACATAATAATAATAATAATAATATTAAAGTAGCGTAGGCATAAAATTATAAATTTGCTTCTACATACGAGTATACGACATAATTAAAACTAGCAAAGATTTAAAAACTACATTAGGTAATTTCCTTAATTTTTTTAGCTTCTAATTTATAACCCGTAACTTTGACTCTTAATTACAAATTAAGGATTTCTCAAAAGTTTATTCATTGCGTAACTCAAGTAGTTTATTTATTGTACTCGCTTTGAGAAACATTCCAATTTAAATTTTTGTTTGCCTCTGTTTGAATGGACTGGAAAAACTTTTTTCGTCCACGAGGAAAGTTTCTGAAATGCTGCAGTGATATTGTTTTCAAAAATAAAAGATTTGAATGTTCCTCAGGGGTCACATTTTGTGGCTCTTTCAATCTACCTAGTTTGGAACTTTGGATTATATCAAACAAATTTTGATAAAAACATTATAGCGAGAAATCTTAATAGTTGTATGGATGATAATCTATTATTGTGGTATGATCAGGCATTTTACGTAGGTTTACTGCTGGGTACATATTATACAAGAACTATCATAAATTTATATACCTATATTTTAAAATAAATAGGTAATTATGGTCAAATATTGAATTAAAATAATAACAATAACACGATTAGCGTTTGGATTATAACTCGTTGCTTCGAATTATAATTATATTATAACTTATAAGTGAATAAGTGATCGATTCCATCATAAACGATATGTATAGTAAGTAACTACGGACTGATTCACCAAGCATCCAAAAATTATATAAGTGCGTATCACATAATATTATATTGTTCACAATCATATCCAACAATAAATTATCAAAATATAGGACACCCAATACATTATGCACATCCATCTTCCTTTGAAGTTAATATCAATATTAAGCATATTTTCGCTGAGTGCCACACACATACCTAGGGAAGAGAAAATTCTAATGTTCCAGAATCACTCAAGCAGGGTTAGATACAATAATGATTATATTATTGTATATAGACCTTTACTCAGCCACCATCAAATGCATCGTATACTCAACCAGATTTAATATATTTTATATTATAACTATTTATATATAGGTATACTGTTATATATTTTTTTTTATTATTTATGCAATTTTTTTGTACCTAATCTATTATTTATACAACCATAAAATTATATATTATTATTTATTATGTATTATATATTATAATATTTTAATCCATCCCAGTGTCCAATGTTCCAATTTTCCAAAAGGAATATTCAAAAATCATAGGTAGGTATATCTACCTAATATAAAATATGATAGTAAAATGAACCTACGCTACAGCCTACAATGTGAAGTATTTTTGTGACTGTTGAATTTCATTTCTTCACGATGTAACGCGAGTCAATGTTCATAGTTATCAACGAACAAGGGTGTATTGAACTGCGCTGCAAAGTGTGAAAAAAAATGTAGGTTTTTTATCATTCGTCAATACTCAATAATATTTACCGATAAGTTGTGAAAAACTCCAAATGACAAAAAAAAAAATATATTCGGTTTCTCTGCATATTATACAGTAAGACCATATCGTATTTTTTTGTTTCGCAGCCATGTTGCCGTCTCGGCGGTTAATTTTCACGGACAAATCCATTTTCTTTTTTTTCTCTTATTTTTATTATTATTTCGTGTATTTCCACAATTCCACGGCGTGTGCCCTCGCGCGCGTTGTAGAAGTTCAACGCATCCTGTCCCCCACCCCCTTCACTGACAATAGAGTTCAACGACCAATTCTCCGCCGCCTGCTCCTGTATATAATACAGTGTCCGCGCAATGGCCTCCACCTTCGTCGCGTACATACATATACTATATAATAAAGCAAACTAAATACTATACACAGTGGTTGAATACCCTTTCCGATAAGAAGCGGCGATAATAATAATCATTATATTTTATACCTACACATATATAGATAGTGGGTCTACGCACTGTCTTTCCAAGTACATATATATTATAATAGCTACAGTATATAGCAGTATATTGTACGTATATAGAGGTGGATACCTAGGTGGCTAGGTATATTACAGGCATAAACTGGAAATTAAAAAATAATAATCGACGTGACGCCTTCCACAGAGCGAACCTTATTGGACGGTCGCCAGGTCCGTGGGGGGGATATAACCCGGCCCCCTAGACCCCCTCCTAGGTGGACCGGTCCTCTCGCTCACCCGCACTGCTACCACTTCCAAATAAATCATTACACCAATTGAACCGGCAAACGCGTCGTCCGCCGCTGGATAGGGAAATCTTAACGACTCACCATGTACCCATGTCGTATATAGATATATAATATATTTTTATACGTAGGTACCCGATTCACGAAAATGTATTATATTATATTAATAGTAATAATATTATATACCTAAATACATAATAATATAACATAATCTTATATTATATTTTATGATCGACACAGTTATGTTATAATAATATTATAGTACGATCGACATTGAATTTTTATTTTTACGCGATAATGTTTAAAAATAATATATATTATGTAAAACTGTAAAATATATGTTATACTAGTTGAACTAGTGCACTTCGTTGCCCGTAAAAAATACCAACTCTTAAAAAAACTATGATCTTATTATAGTATAAATACAATTTTTTTTCAATTGTAGCTTATGAATGTAGATATTTTTTTATATATATCGAAATTGTAAACAAATGTATTGAAAATAAGTACCTACTTAAGTAATGATTATATTATCGTATACTGTACTAAGTTCAATTCTTCTTAATATGAAAAACTGAATATAGCTGCATAATAATATAATGTATAATAATTATATAAATAATAAATATTATATTCGTTCTAACAAACATGATGAAAAATCACGCATGATTGGATGCCAAAGAGTTTTATATTGAAAAATAAAAAGCTTTCGAGTTCTAATAATATCTACTTGAAACTCGGTGTAGATAAGAGATGAGAATCCGTAGTAATAATAAATAATAAATATACAATATGTTATACCTAAATAGTAAATAATATGCTAAACGAATAACAAAACGATGCCACGTATAAAGCGCGTATAGTTATCTCATTTAAAGGGATAAATCAACAAATAGGTGTTTTAAGGTGTCTTAGGAGGCTATACAATTTTTGCACTCTGTACTATAATTTTATATTATATTATTATAGATATTTTAAAAATATTTTGAATTACAGAACACGATTGTACATACCTATTTATTGCATAAAAAAAAAATTAATATATTAACATGATACCTATAACCACATGGATATTATTGTACATACAATGTATGTATAATGTGCATTGTATACTTTGTACATTGTATATAATATAATATGTATATATATATATATTTTTTTTTATTTTAAAAAGTTTATTTACAATCTATACGAAATAAGGTATAATGAGTATGTTTGGTGACATAAGAACATTAGACATAAAATAGCATTAAGTGGCTGTCAGCGCCCTATTTGTTTTCTCTCTCTGGCTCACACGCAACATAGACAAAATGCATTTACCCACAAATTTAAACTTACAATTTTTTTTATTTTTTTTTGAATGTCGAATACAAAGTTAAATAATAATAAAATATAAAATCGATATGTCATTCCCTCAAAAATATTATTCTCTATCTTTTTTGCAATAGGTGGCTTTACTCTAAGATTACTTAAACGCATAAAAAAAAATTATTTTGCTTAAATGCATTTTGTCTATGTTGCGCGAGGTCCAGAGAGAGAAAACGAATAGTGCGCTGACATCCTCTTAATTGGAAGGCTCCCAGCAGTGCTGCTTGACCAGAAATTAGGTTTTTTTTATAGTTTTTCGTTAGTTAATCATTTTTTTTTTTTTTAAGTATTGAATAGGTCTCTTAGCCATTTTCTTTTTATCCTTCTAGGAATGAATGAGGTAGTGGATAGATTTTTAATTAGTGGATTTGAATGAGCGCGAAGTTTTGAGAGGAATTTTATGTTATGAGATTTGACTAAGTCGTTGAGGGTTGGAATATTAAGGTCATTGTTGAGGTTTTTGTTGGTTACATACCATGGTGTAGAGGATATTAAGGTTTTAGTGTTTGATGGCTTTGCTGGCCCCCATAGTTGGATGCTGTAATATATAGATATAAATATATAATATATAATATAATACCATAATATATTTATATACAATACTAGCTAACCACATGCACATCGTTTTGCGTTAAAAATGCCAACTCTATAATATGATTCAAACATTTTTCAATTCGTTATTTACCTAATATTCGATGAAATAGTGTCAAAACTTAAAAATTGTCATCGATCATCTTGAATCTTAAAATACTTGTATATAAGCACCACTTTAAAATGTGAATTTAGGAAAATGCTTTCTTAGTAAACACCTACATAATATGATGGTACGAAGTACACGTTCGATTATATTATTATAATATATCCA
>NW_021768069.1:0-1514 GCF_005508785.2 Acyrthosiphon pisum
TAGATAAACTTTTTTTAAACTGAGCTAAGTTAATATTTTTTTCTATATTAACTTTTAACTTATCGAGTTAAATTTATAATTTGTTAACTGTTAACTTTTAACTTATCGATCTTGTATCCTCTTAACTTAACTTAACTTGAGTTAATTATTTTCATTAGACATTAACTTGCCCACCTCTGCTGATTTTAAACACATTTTACTGATACACAATATTTTCTAAAAACATGGATAATATAAAAATACAATTTTTTCTTGACATTGAAATATTGAATATCCAAATGTGTTTACTATTTTACGTTAATTTAAAAGCCTAGACTAAACCTAACCTAGGGGGACTGAACCACTAATTGGGGAGGGGGGCTATAGTCCCCCTAGTCCTCCCTCATCCTACGCCCATGTCACATATTCATATTATTATTAACCGCGTAAGAGATGACCGATATAGTGTATATCATGCGGTAAAATAGAATAAGCAGGTAAGTGGATGTTGCTCTGCTGTACAATAGATTACATGTGGGTCATTGTATAATGGATTGTATTAGACTTGAATTCAATGATATAATATCATTGTATAAGAAAAACGATTCTGAGCGGAGACGGTTTGTCAGCCTGCATATTTTATATTGTTATTATTTATTATATTATGTATAAGTTGAATTAATATTATAATATTATAATTTTTTATTCGTTTCTATGATGATAAACAAAGCGTTAGAAATTAAAATCCCATTTTTAGCGTTTTTTTCGTAATTTTTCGGTGGTTTCTCCCATGGCATTTAAAAACTATTGAGAAAATCAAAAAATGACCTCTCTAAAGTACCATCTTGATCCAATTCTATAAAATATAAGGGTACTATATTTTAAAATCGAAGCACTGCTTCTGGTAGAAATTTTGTATACAGGATATATAAAAAAAAAAATAAAAAATAAACACCATTGTAAAACCAGTAGCTTCTTCGCTCCGCTCAGAATCAAAAAAAATAATATGGGTACGCTGGACTACTGGAGTATAAATTGCATAAAAAATAAAAACATAATCCATTATCCAATGAATTTTAATTTTAATTATTATACTTTATTCTACAATAACTGTCTCTTTTATTATTTCATATTAGGTATATACAGATCGAGCTATTTTCTGCAGTCAAATAATAAGCTGAAAACAACTAACACAGGTTCTCGATGCACATTGGCGTTATGTCTGTACAATATTGTTATATTCTGTGATAATATGCAGACGTACCCCAGTGGCGTATTTAGGAATTTTGATAGGGGGGAGGATGAAATATATAATAATAGGTACACTCAACAAATACGAATATAATAAACATTTTTAAAATCCTCTAACTTGTTGAGTTTAGTATGGATCAAGGTGAAATAAGAATTAACACAAATTGCATAGTACCTAATAGCATTTATTATAAATTCATACTAACGACAATCCCGTGTTTAATACGATAAACAAAAAAAATAGTTATAATACAAAATCCTGTTTTCTATTTTTTTGGATGCTC
>NW_021768070.1:0-2167 GCF_005508785.2 Acyrthosiphon pisum
TTGGTATATTGTACATAGACACTAAACAGTATAGATAGCCTGCATAGTAACTAGTAGCGTACCACTGATTATTCTGGGATAGCAAGTAAAGAGTCACAAAATAATAAAAGCTTCAATAATTATTTATATTTTGTTAAGCCGCCAAATATATCTATCTAATGTATTGGGGCGCCGATCCCTATGTGCAGGTATTGCAGATGCAATACCTAATTTAGGTAGGTGATGCCGTACCACCATGGTGGCCACTGGCCAATGGCGAATGGTACACTGGTACATGGTGCCCACTGTTATATCTGGGATGATGGTCGCTTCCCAGCCCAACCCTGACAAAGTGACAACTATAGTTCGCGCAGTGCGTGGGGCTTATGTACGTATTACAAGAGTTGGACTTGGCTGGGAAAAATACATTATCCGTTGGACTGGGGCTGGATACAACAACGGCAAAAATAATTCCGGGTCTTCACAAATAGAAACCACCAGCTTCAGAAACCCGACTGCAGGTCACTGGCTGTTCTGGAATAATTGTTATATATAAAAAAAATTAAAACAATATAAATATATATACCTATATATTATGTACTTATATTTTAAATGTTTATTTGTATTTTTCGTAAATACATTTTACGAGTTTCTTACGTAATTTTTAATATTTTCTATTATTATTTATTATAATATAAGTGCATGCATGTTTATATGTCTGTAAGTGTACTACCTACTAAGACTCAGTAGTCAGTGGTATCAAACAAGCACACCGTTATAAATATTTATTTCAACAAACATTTTGATTTTGTTTTTGTTTTATAAAATATTTTATATTTGACATTCACATTCCCAATAGGAATTTTCCATAAGAATTTAATTAAATCATGGTTATCACGATGCGATAAAAATAGATAATCTATAAAAATCAATATTATTATACCTACGGATGCCTGTTGTACACAGTACGTGACTCGTGAGTGTAGTACGTGTGCGTTGCCTACTCGTTCATTATAATATTATGTAAGATTGCAACCTGTTCTACATTTGACATCCAGAAATTTTTGTGCAAATATATATTTATTTATTATATATATAGACAGTCTGGTATAAAATAAGAGATGTCAAGCAGCGACAGCGCAGCTCGAAAATAAAAAATAAACTATTATTATTTTACAATAATCCAATTGTACACTGTACAATCTAACGAAACCTGCACAGCCGTCCTAACTGTCGTGGAACATCCGTTGCAGGGGCGGCTCAAGGGGGGCCTAGGGGCCACGCCCCCCCCCCAAGCTGTATCTCTAAACAATTTTATACTGTTAAAAACAAAATTACAAAAGTAATCATCGAAATCGTCTGAAAATAAAGGCTTGCCGGCTGTTGCCTCCCCCCCCCCTAACCATTTCTCTGGAACCGCCCCTGACCCGTAGCCATACGGTAGAGATCAGCACGGGCCGTTTTTTTTCGGCCCGATCCGTCCCAAAGGTTAAACATATAAATTGTTGACGTCCAGGCCCGGTCCGTTTGTAATTTTTTCAAATTCCAACCCGACCAGGCCCGTTTGTAATTTTTTCAAGTCCAACTCAACCAGGCCCGTTTGTAATTTTTTCAAAGTCCAACCCGACCACGCCCGTTTGTAAATTAAAATATACATAAACTTTATTTCCTTTCAGTATTGACATAGTAGACAAAAACATTTCATAAAGACAATACATTTATTATAAAGGAAAAGATATTAATTTTTATTAAATAGATCACATAGTGTTACTATGCCTAACCTAACCTAACCTAACGAATTAAATTAATAAGTTTTATTTTTGACCGACCCAGACCCGACCCGGCCCAATGAATAATATTACGATCCCACCTATAACCAACCCGTAATATTTAAATTATGGCCCGGCCCGTACCAAGCCCGGTATGGGTCGGGCCGGGCACGGGCTGGGTCGGGCTGGCCCGGCCCGTGCTGATCTCTACCATACGGTGCAGTAGAACGCGTCTCCGGGTTGTGGATAGGACGACGTCCGGTTGGTGCCGGTCGGGTGGCGCGTGAATAACCTAATAACATGCAGCGAATGACCCGTCGATCAAAATATGATCTGTGAGGGCCCACAGTGGATTTGGCGGTCAACCGAGCCAGGCGCGTGTAAGCAGGTTATTCTTTTGATTCTTGAAATCATGCGGA
>NW_021768071.1:0-743 GCF_005508785.2 Acyrthosiphon pisum
AAAAACGGCGTAAAAGCATAACATTTTTTGAAAAAGTCTTATATTTTGAAAAATTTGAAAACCCACCGACCGCCACCACGGCGAAGGTACGCGATTGGCCGCGCAAAGGAATCGTCGGGAACTGGTCGGGCAGACTGTAGAAACGGAGCGGTGCTTGATTTTTTACACCACGGGTTCACTAACGCTGGCGTCTTCTGTTCCACGGGTGGCTAAAACCTAGGGGGCGCCACGGTTCTCGGAATCTTCATTTTATAGTATACTAGCTCTAAGTGTAACTCGGGGCCCGCTGGACTCGCTGAAAGTGGATACCGATTTTGGAGACAATGTCGTTGGAATTATAAAAGTCACGACAGTAAAGTTGTAAGACGAAAATGTAGGATTTGTGATAAGGATTAGTGATATGGATTGGAGATAAGGCTTGACGTTTTTACGGGAATGTTTAAAAGTTAGAGCGTCTAGCAATCCGTCACAAACGTTGTAAATGGATAGGCTGGATACGATCTCCTGTGTTGTTAAAAAGTGTAGAGTCGATTGGTGTATTCGATTATCTAGCTATCAGTCATCAAATCACATAGATAGGCAATCGAATCGCAGACATAATGAGAAGCGTATATCACCACGTTGGTAGCGTAGGTAACTGAAGAACGGAAAATATAGTTAGACCCCCGGGCCCCCCGTGTTAGTTGTAAGTCAATACTGATTTTGTAGACACAGTCGAATTATATATGCCACACTTATATAGA
>NW_021768071.1:3313-4394 GCF_005508785.2 Acyrthosiphon pisum
TAATGCAATATTTATTGAATCAATAACAAAATCGTGCACTTGTGCGTTGGAACGAAGACCGACTGACATTTCGTGAACGCGAATTTTAAAGTGTACACACCGAATTTGCGTACAAACCGCATATCCACGGGTTTCAAAAGAAATAAAATTAACAAATAGAGCAGAAACAGCAGTTAAAAAAACGAAACGAATCGAGAAAAACGGAAAAAGCAATAATAACGACCGACGCTGCTACGATTGCGATGGCTATGGACCGATATCGCGTACAAACCGCACATCGGTGGCTTTTAAAACAAACAAACTATATGTGAATAGAGGAGTGACGGGGGTAATGAAATGTCGAAAAAGTGAAAAACGGCGTAAAAAGCGTAATATTTTTCGAAAAACGTTTAGTTTTGAAACATTTGAAAACCAACCGCCCGCCGCCGCGGCGAAGGTACGCGATTGGAGGCGTTAAGGAACGGGAACGGGAACGGGTCAGGCGGACTGTAGAAACGGAGCGGTGTTTAATTTTTTACGCCACGGGTTCACTATAGCCGGCGTTTTCTGTTCCATTGGTACACTATACCTAGGGGGCGCCACGGTTCTCGGAATCTTCATTTTATAGTATAGGATTATATATTATATATAAGGATTTCATTATATTACAGATAAATTAACTCACTCTGATTCGACTGCAGACTTGTTAGGTATTCGATGAACGAAGGAAGAAAATATAGGTTTAATATTGATTTACTTATATTAATATACTAGAGATATTTGAAAAAATACATTAATTATTTGAGACACAAAAATATCATACTGAATAAATATTCAGGGAGAGTGTTGTTGTGCGGATTAGGCCGATGATCGACGGGTGTCGTCCGAGCCGATAGAACAGTTAATTTAGATAAGGACATAAGAATATATGACACAAATGTCTATATTCTAATATCTAAACATCTGTGTGACTGTATATACATATTAAAATCTATATTTTATTAAGGATTACGATGATGACATTCTTTTTAGTATTAGTTATAAAGAGTGGCTATCATTGAAACATTATATTAATGATTATTTAGCACACAAAACAAACTTC
>NW_021768072.1:0-1545 GCF_005508785.2 Acyrthosiphon pisum
TCCGCCTATGGTGGATTAATATAATCAATTAATACAAAATCCCAACCTAACCTAACTGTACTAAAATCCGATGAATAAAAATAAAACCAAATTTAACCCTTTTAAAATTAGCCTAAATTAGCGTGAAAAATGAATGTAACCTCATCAATCGATAACGACTGATTTTCTATATATATAACTAGCTGATCCAGTGCACTTCGTTGCCCGTTAAATGTACCAACTCTTTATGACTCAAACTTTGTTCAATTCGTTATTTAATGTTCGGTGTATGGTGTTCAAAACTTATCTAAACTTTTCCGTTGCCCGGAATAAAAATTCTAATTCGCAGTATATTATCAGGTAGGCAATCTACCTGCGGTAGATCGCGGACCCCGTGCTGTTTGTACGTAAGTGTATGATTTAACTCTAGAGTATAAAATACTAAAGTTATACCAAGTTTATCGTTTTTACTTAATTCCACCTACGGGGGATTAATAAAATCAATTAATACAAAATCCTAACCCAACCGTACTAAAATCTAATGAATAAAAAAAAAAAAATTTAACCCTTTTTTAAAATATCCTATCTTCTACCCAGAGGTCTAATCTACATACAAACATTCATTTTTATATAAATAAAAAGAAAAATGGACTGAGAGAATGGTCAAACGACCAATGTTGGCCGCGTCTCCTTCAGTAGAGATGGCGTTACGCAAGTGGATGTACTCGTCTGATCGTAACTTCGACTGATTGAAACGAATGAGATTGAGACGCTTCATTAATATTCAAAATTAAAAAAATAATCATAATAAATTTAATTCTCAACTCCTATAACCCATAGCAACCATTAATAAACAAAAATTTCTATCGTAAATCTCAAAATTTCTGTTTTAGCACCTACCGGGAGTGATCAATTCCCTTTTTAAATTAGCCTATGACACTCACAAAGAACGTGGCTTTCTATTGGTGAAAGAATTTTCAAAATCGGTTCAGTAGTTCCAGAGATTACTTTCGACAACGGTAACTAACGACTCCTTTTTATAATATAGTAGTATAGATATAGATAACAAACAATAATAATACAAATCAACAAACATGCCGATTAACCAATAGCAACCAATATCTTCTATCTATACATATAAAATCCAAATACCACTGACTGACTGATCGCTGTATCTCAAAAACTACGCAACGTACCGACTTGAAATTTGGAATATAGGTTCTTCTCATATTTTCACCGAACAATAAGAAAGGATTTGCTGAAATTCGCATTTTAAAGAGGTGCTCAAACAGGGATATTGAGGTTCACGATGGAAATTGGAAATTTTATTTTTATTTGTTAATAGTTGCCATTGGTTACAATTTACAGTAGAAATTAGTATTTATTTATTATTGGTTATTCGGGCAGATCGGGTAAAAGCTTGCATCAAATCAAATTATTGAACATCGCCTACCAGAGTGGCTGAGTTGCACTTACTGCAGCAAGTTACACCCAAAAAAAGTTGAACAAACATAATTTCTTTAAGAGTTGCTTTTATCGGGCATGTTTGTTGATTTCATATAATAT
>NW_021768073.1:0-679 GCF_005508785.2 Acyrthosiphon pisum
GTTTATGTTACACATGTCCATGGGGGGCTTTGTCCCCCACACCCCCCTTAATTATAATACTATAACTAACTGCATTACATTAGCTTTAAATTTTTAATTAGAATGGGGTACCTAACTTTGATTTCGCGGGGTAACTTTGATACCCATATATTTTTATTCACCAGAGTACCATGATAATTAAATTTTTTCTTCATAAAATGGGGTTACTTTGATATCACATTAAGAATTATAGGTATCGAAATTGCACGTTGTGTTACTTTGATAGCATATTAAAAAATATTGATATCTCAAAAGATAATTTCAGAATTTTAAAAATTAAAACGTTAAAATATTGAACTAGTTGTAACTAATATTTAATTTTGAGAGTATAATCGTTAACACTACAGAAGTTATCCATATAATAAAAAATGAAATTGTCATAATACAGTAAAAAATTATCAAAGTAACCCCATTTTACTGTACTACTTTTATTTTTAAACTATGAGAACTTTTTTCGTATTTGTGATGTCGAAAAATTAAAAACAATGTAGCACAGTCTATGTTCTCTTCTTCCTAGTACGAACATTTGGTTGCATAACATGAACTATAAGTTTAGCCATAGTGGTTCTCATCCACGCAAAACCATTTTTACTATGTTTTACATTTATAAAACGGAGACCACACTTGCGTGTGTAGCATC
>NW_021768074.1:0-1725 GCF_005508785.2 Acyrthosiphon pisum
GGGAAACCACGACACACGACAGGGTAACCGTCGCATACCCACTCTTATCATTTTTCGGACAACTGCTTATCACTTACATGTTACAATAAATGATAATTGTTTTTATATTGGTGTTAACTCGTATTAAATCGTGGTAATAACTAAAAATAACGCTTTTTTTTTTTTTTTTTATACCGTCTGTATAAAATAATTTTATACCATATGTATAATACCTCGTATAATACAGTTTTATACCACCGTATAATACAAACTCACATCTCTAGCTATATATAAATATTTAAAAAAATTTACTTATTTAAGTTTTTTTCTATTTAAAAACAATAACATTTTATTTGTGAGTAAAAAGTTTGAAAATTCAATGCCTACAACGTTCTTGTGATTTCTTAATACAACATATAAAAAATATTGAAAATAAGCATAATAATTTTTTAGGTCCCTAAGTATAAAGTAATTAAGTATAAGCATCTTAAGTTAATTTTTTTTCAAAACTACATATTCAAACGAAAAACCATCTTTAATAAGTAGGTAGGTACGTCAGTATTACATACGTTGGGACTTGGAGCGTTTTTTCAATAATTATAATTGTTTCGGGCCGAGAGCATACAATATCAGTACACGCACTCAGACACCAAATCCTTTAAAACCATCACTAACACCTAGGAACTTATAACTACAGAACAGCTGCGTGTAATGTTTTAGTTTGTACAGCAGTGGTCAGGGTCACCGAGCAAATACTGTAGAACTACGTGGTGCGTGTTCTCAGGTATGTGTGTTAATGTGTGAACGTGTGTCGTGTGTGTGGTTGGATGAACTAAGAAAAAAATAAATAGTTCGAATTTGATGGTAATTAAATTATTTTATCGCAGTACATATTATATAATTTAATATAATAATCTAGTCGGCTCATCAAATAACAAAATAATAAACAAGAGTATATAATCACAGCAATATTACGGTATAACAATATAATAACAATAATACAAAAAAAAACACTCACTAATATGACGGTGCTCGGCTGGCCAGCTGCTACCTGTGCCTGTATAATTTGATAATAAACATACAACAACAATAAGCTAACAGGATTACACGAAATAATAATATAAAACCATTGGCTAGTCGAGCCAGACAATAACTCGGTATAGGCCTTATGGGTAAAAACAATAATATAAATATAATACAAATACGGTTTGAATAAATTACGATCGCACTCTTGACAATATTATGACGTAACAATATTTTAAATAACACGACGATTTGCGGGTGGTATTTATCAACTAATAATAAAATATGTAAACGGTTATCAGAGCGTCGCTAAAAATATAATAATATATTATTACAAAAAGGGTATTGATGATTTTTAGCTATTCGAGCAAAATCACAGCACGTAAACAATATAATTTTATATTACAAGGGCGATTCGTGCCTGCTCGCATAACATAAGATGGAAGTATGGAACGGCGATTTGCGAGGGTTCCGCGTTAAGGGGATTCGATACCGTGATTTTCTGTTTTCGTCTAACACACGCGTTATATAGTATTTTAGACGTGTTTTTTGCCAAACATACCAATTGATCTAATGAAACGAAAAGAATTCTGTAAGCAGATTTGAATTTGACTTTCCCACATTTTTGATATTATCCCCTAAATTCCAGAAAAAGTCTTATAAAAAAAGAGTATTTAAACATTTTTGTTTTTCAATTTTTAGAGAAGCTAAAATCAAAAAATC
>NW_021768075.1:0-973 GCF_005508785.2 Acyrthosiphon pisum
GTTGTTGCGTGTTGTCCGTTGTCCGTCGTCCGTTGCTTAGCCATCTTTTTTGTCGTCGTAATGAAATAATAGTGTTTTTAAGGCCGCCTGCGCCAAAATCACCGCCCGGATAATTTTGAGTTCCGTTTCGTGTCGTGTCCCTGTGCACACACACGAATTGTGTGTTTAAGGCCGTCTGCGCCAAAAACCCACCGTGTTCGCTCGCCCCTCGTTTGTACACAGTGCGTTCAGCCGTGGTCCCCACGTGTTTTCACGCCGTGTGACAGACGCCGCGACAACGACGTCCATACGCGACGAGCCGCACTATTACGCGGCCGTAGTACTTTTCGAGCCCGCGTCGTCCGATTTCGACACATGTGTCCATCATGCCGTTCCAGTACACGGTAAGTCCACGGGTTCATTGACCCGCCGGCCGACGTCGCCCTAGTCGACGTGTGGTGTATCGTCGCGATCCGGTTCTACCTCCGTCAGCTGATCGGCGTTCCGGCACAGTCACACCGTCACCGTGTTATCACCGCCAGTCAACGCCGGTATCAGGTCGTACACACGTTTATATTATTGTTGTTTACCGTTTCTTCGTATCACGCGAAACGTATATTTATTTGTTACTAAATTATAAGTTAAATTGATTTATTGATCTGCCGATCGGAATGTGGTCGCGCATTACTATTATTTTTTACTAACCCTAGTTGATAAGACGTCATTGCCATTGCAGAACATATCAATAAAATTGTTCTGTACATTTTCATATACGATAAAACATTGTTCTTGATAAGTACCTTAATTCTACATAAATTCAAATATTTAACCTTAATCTATACAGTCCACTCTCTAATTATCCTCCTTTCCATCAAAGTTACGCGGAAGGAAATTCAAAATACGAAAACAACAGGCGCGACGGTTACGTGTAGCTGCCGCCTGTGCACACTCATACGCACGTATCTACTTCCCGCCGCCCGGCTTCATTTGTGCA
>NW_021768076.1:0-1093 GCF_005508785.2 Acyrthosiphon pisum
TTAATATGAGTTATCACTCTCTAAAAATAAAATATAAGTTAATTTTTTTTTTTTTTATTTGAAAATTTAACATAACACCTGTCACCTGTATAGAATAATTAAAAGTATAACCTAAAATTATATTTAAAACTGTATTTTTCCAAGTTCAATATTATTTGTTAAATCATATTTTTCTTTGACTTCTTCAAAAACCTCTTGATACCATTCCTGTTTTTTGCATGTGTATGCATTTTAGAAAATCGAGAAGAGTGTTGAGGTAATTAACAATATGTTCAATTACATCATTTCGTATTGCAAGAAATGAACGTTCATCAGATACATATGAATTATGTTTCTTTCTTCTCGATTGTTGACTTTTATCAAATAATTCAATTTTATGCAGTTTAATAATATTTTTATCAAATTCTGGATTATAAGTTACAATTGTGTTTTTTTTGAACATAATATACTCCCATCCATCCAATAATGGACTCACTTTTAAATTTTTAATCATTTGGACAACTGTATTTTTTCTTATTTCTATATCAAATATTAATACATCATCCGTTTGAATTTGCTTTTGAAATCTACTATAAAGATAACCGAGGTCCGTTAAAAAGTAAAACAATATCATCTTATCATAATCTGTCAATATTTTTGACACACACACACACTCACATGTAATTTATCAGTTAATATAACCAGTGCTCGAATTGGGGGTGGGGGGAGGGGTGCGCAGGGGGACGGAGCTTCTCTACTATTTTAATTTTTTTTTTGCGTACCCCAACTATTTTTTTTTACTTGGACGGGGGGACGGACCAAACTAATGTCCAAAATAATTTTTATTAAAATTTGGAGTGGATTTAAATTGTTTTGTCAAAGATAAACCTAATGAATACCTAGGTAGTAATTTTACATTTTTTAATATAAAAATATTTTTCATCCTATTTATGGTTTTGACTAGTAATGTTTAATCTTTTTGACTCGCGATTCACTGTTTTTGTAACAATATTTTCATGAATCGTGTCACCTTTGTAGGCCATAAAAGAAAAAAGATTAAGCTGCTAGTTTTACGTAATTTCCCGTGCATAAAGTGCCCAAAACATTTCCAAAA
>NW_021768077.1:0-948 GCF_005508785.2 Acyrthosiphon pisum
TCGATTTTTCACAAAATTGAATTTGGTTTTTAGTGTAACTTTAAAAAAAATTACCGTAGATACATGAAATTTTGACTGAATGTTTATCTTAGCATCTTCTATACACCATAACATTTTCAAAATATTTTGATGTATTTTGAGCTCTTTACGGACATTTTTATTTTCCATTTTTTTTTAGTTTTTTTTCTAAAAATATCAATAAAATTTTATTTGTTGGATAAAAAAGCTTGAAAATTTAATAGAAGGCTCCTAGTATATTGTTTCAAAGGCAGATGAAAAATATTAAAAATCGTTAGTCACAGTTTTTTTTTTTAAGCATTTAAAGTTCAAAAAATGACAAAATATGGAAAAATCACGAAAATTTGCAAATTATTTCGAGTTATAAATTCATAAAAATTTTTCTTTTTAAATCTAAGATTTTAAAATGTAATACAAGATTCCTTATAGGATATTCTACCTTTACCAAAAAAAAAATGTCTATAAGAATCTCAAATTAAATTTTTATGGGCGTTTGAAATTCATATTTTTACAACATTTGATATTCACTCGATTTCTTACGTAACGATTTTCTTATTTTGTTGTAATTAAAAAACGAGTGACTGTAGAAACTTGAAAATTTCACTGAATGTTTATATTATCATTTTATATATACGATAAAATTTTTAAAATAATTTGACTCTTTTTGAGCTGTTTACGGACATTGTAAGTTTTCAATTTTTTTAGTTTTTTTTTTCTATAAATATCAATAAAGTTTTATCTGTTGGGCCAAAAAGTGTATAAATTTAATACAAAGCTCCTGATATATTGTTACAATATCAGTTGAAAAATATTAAAAATACATAGGCACAATTTTTTTTTATAAGCATTTAAGATCAAATTTTGAACAAAATTTATTAATTTAAATTTGAAAAATTATTTTGTAGTAAAAATTTATAAATGTCATTTTTG
>NW_021768078.1:0-756 GCF_005508785.2 Acyrthosiphon pisum
AATCTATGTTGAACACGTTCGAGTTGATTAATATCAGAGACAGTGTACGGATCCCAGACAACCAACCCGTACTCTAAAATAGGACGAACTAAAGCACAATATAATGATTTTAATGATTTTGACAATTTAAAGTCTTTAGATAGACGCATAATGAACCCTAAAACTTTAAATGCTCTACTAGTAATCATCGCAATAAGAGGACTTGGGCTAAGGTTTCCAGTTAGTTTAAAACCCAGGTCGATTAGATTATCAACGCGTTCAATTGTCAAACCAGAGATATTGTAGTCAAATGGATAGTAGAACGGGAACGAGCAGACGTCATGACTCGGCATTTTGAAGCATTGGCTTTAAGGCCTATTTTAAAACATCAATTAACAAAACAATCAAGGCTACTTTGGAGATTCGCACAATCAGCAGCTGAGTTGATTTCGATAAAGAGCTTCATATCATCTGCGAAACACAAAAGCTGACACAGTAAGACTCTATGATTAACAGTGTCAAACACTTTGGCTAAGTCAGTATAAACTACATCAACTTGAGACCGTTTTTTAAAAGGCTCAAATACAAAATTGGAAAAACTAAGTTGCATGTAGTAGTTGATCTTCCCGGACGAAACCCATGTTGAGCTTCAATAAGAATATTATTTACTGATGGTTTAATACTGTTTAAAACCAAAGATTCAAATAGTTTTGATAGGTGAGACTGAATAGATATATGTCTATAATTAGATATATCGGATTTGATACCTGATTTATG
>NW_021768079.1:0-901 GCF_005508785.2 Acyrthosiphon pisum
TTGTCTTTGTTAATTGGTATATGAGCAAATTGTTAAGTTACTTGATCTCACACTTGTTAAATCGTCTTAATTATTACCAAACGTGGGGTGACTTCGGACAACACTTTAACTATGCCCAGATCAAGGGCGTCGGCAAGAGTTTGTCAAGGGTAGGGAAAAATATTTTCGTTTTCATATTTTTCAATATTAGATTCTGAGTGGAACGATGAATGTATTGATTTTACAATGATGTGTGTTTTTTTATTTTTTTTTTATTTTTTTATTTTTTATTTTTTTTGTGTCTGTGTACACGATAAGTAGTCGAAATAATGCTACGATTTTCAACTTCAGTATCTTGTTCGATCAGAAAGTGAATATCGTTGGTGCATTGGGGAGGTCAAAATTTCCCAGTGGTTTTCAAAAGCGCCGGGAAAAACAAAAGAAAAATTAAGGAAAAACGGGAATTTTTACGCAAAATCGATTTTTCACAAAATTTAATTTGGTTTTTGGTGTAACCTTAAAAAAAATTACCGTAGATACATGAAATTTTGACTGAATGTTTATCTTAGCATCTTCTATACACCATAAAATTTTCAAAATATTTTGATGTATTTTGAGCTCTTTACGGACATTTTTATTTTCCATTTTTTTTTTAGTTTTTTTTCTAAAAATATCAATAAAATTTTATTTGTTGGATAGAAAAGCTTGAAAATTTAATAGAAGGCCCCTAGTATATTTTTTCAAAGGCAGATGAAAAATATTAAAAATCGTTAGTCACAGTTTTTTTTTTTTAAGCATTTAAAGTTCAAAAAATGACAAAATATGGAAAAATCACGAAAATTTGCAAATTATTTCGAGTTATAAATTCATAAAAATTTTTCTTTTTAAATCTAAGATTTTAAAATATATACAAGATTCCTTA
>NW_021768080.1:0-815 GCF_005508785.2 Acyrthosiphon pisum
ATCACAACAAAATAACTAAAATAGTTATTCCAGGTTTTTTAATATGTAATTTCGTCCAAATTCGAACTTAAAATGACTATAAAAATAAACTGTGCTTAGGTATGTATTTCTTAGAATTTTTGGTAACAGAATTAACTACTTACCTACGTGGTATTTTGTTTTCAATTTGTAATCCTTAGATATAAAAGGTGAACATTTTATAAATTTTTAACTACAAAATAATTATTCAATTTTAAATTTGATAAATGTTGTCAAATTTCGATCTTTAAATGCTTATAAAAAAAAAATGTGCCTATGTATTTTTAATATTTTTCAACTGATATTGTAACAATATATCAGGAACCTTGAATTACATTTTTACACTTTTTGGCCCAACAGAAAAAAATTTATTGATATTTATAGAAAAAAAAACTAAAATAATTGAAAACTGAAAATGTCCGTAAACAACCCAAAAAGAGTCAAAATATTTCCAAAACTGTATGGGGTATAGTAAATGCTAATATAAACATTTAGTGAAATTTCCATGTATCTACAGTTATTCGTTTTTGAATTACAACAAAATAAGGAAATCGCTACATGAGAAATCGAGTGAATATCCAATGTTGTAAAAATTTGAATTTCAAACGCTCATAAAAATTTAATTTGACTTTCTTATAAACATTTTTTTTTTTGATAAAGGTAGATAATCTTATAAAGGAATCTTGTATAACATTTTAAAATCTTAGATTTAAAAAGAAAAATTTTTACGAATTCTTAACTCAAAATAATTTGCTAATTTTCGTGATTTTTCCATATTTTTGTCATTTTTGAACTTT
>NW_021768081.1:0-735 GCF_005508785.2 Acyrthosiphon pisum
TTCGCTCTGCTGTACAGTAGGTTACAAGTGGGTCACTGTATAATGGATGGTATTAAATTTGAATTCAATGATATAATATCATTGTATAAGAAAAACGATTCTGAGCGGAGACGGTATGTTGGTCTAGGTATAAGACATAATATTATATTAGGTACATATAATAAATTCCAAATTAATCATATCATAATATTTATTAGGTACTTATAACGCGTTATACATCAACAAAAAACCGTGGTACTATCATAGATATATAATAGTATACTTTAGAAGTTTCAAGTACCCACGAATAATATTATACAATCACAACAAAATAACTAAAATAGTTATCCTAGGTTTTCAATATGTAATTTCGTTCAAATTTATACTTAAAATGACTATAAAAATAAACTTCGTAAATGTATTTTTTAGAATTTTTGGTAACAGAATTAATTACTCACGTGGAATCTTGTTTTAAATTTTCAATTCTTAGATACAAAAGTTGAATATTTTATAAATTTTTAACTACAAAATAATTTTTCAAATTAAAATTTCATAAATTTTGTAAAAAATTTGATCTTTAAATGCTTATAAAAAAAAATTGTGCCTATGTATTTTTAATATTTTTCAACTGGTATTGTAACAATATATCACGAGCTTTGTATTAAATTTTTACACTTTTTGACCCAACAGATAAAACTTTATTGATATTTATAGAAAAAAAAAAACTAAAAAAATTGAAAACTTACGATGTCCGTA
>NW_021768082.1:0-888 GCF_005508785.2 Acyrthosiphon pisum
ATGAAACAAAACGCTGATAGTTAATTATGTTAATCCATAATCTTCGATGCACCTCTACACGATAGCCTGTAAAATAATAACACATAATTAGTATAAATATGAAAATAATAAATAAAATACAGCTTTTTAAAGCACTGAATTCAAAATACAAAGAAAATTTTCAAATATCTATTTCTATGTTATTATTATAAATCAAGATGACTTAACTATAATTTTTCAAGTAGAAATTACACAATGATGCGAATGTTGATTTGAACAAATTTCCATACCAACTGTGTAGGTTTATATAGTCAAAAGGATCCATCAATAGAAGTTTGACTGCAAAATATAAAAAACATATCAAGTTCAAATATAATAGTATAGGATTGTATGGTAAACAAAAATAAATCTTTCATGAATCCTTATGTAATCGATTATTTCAAAGTCAAAATATACTTGTTGATAATGTTTGTATACCATATGTATGTAATATGTATAGATGTTGAATGACAGACTGTAAAATAAAACCATAAAATAAGGTGAATAATAATATACAAATAATACATTTTGAACAAGAACCTTAATGTCTCATAAATGTGTGATTATCCGGGATTTGAATATGTTGATTGTTCTGTTATGTAAGACAGAACACAATATTAAAATTAAAAATAGAGAATATTTCAAGTATTTGCTTTCAGTTACATTTGTATTAGGTATCAGATATATAGGAGTGTACTGTTAAATCAAGACGACTTAATGATTCTGTGATAGCTTAAATTTCATGGGCATGTAAAAACTTTTCATTCAAATTTTGCAATACAATTGAATAAATATTGGAAATATCGATACTAGTTCCTTTTATAAAAATATGTTATACAACAATAATTAACATTTTCATTAGATATCATT
>NW_021768082.1:3238-4973 GCF_005508785.2 Acyrthosiphon pisum
TAAACAGAAAATAGGTCCATCAAACACAAAGCTAAATAAATTACATAACACAGAATAATAATTAAAATTAACTATGGTTTTAAAAAATTGAATATCACCATATAAAAAATGAATATAAACAAATGGAGTTAATCATAAATCTATAAGATATTATTAATTACCATAATGTACATCATCGTAATTAATGGTATTGCCATTTTACATTTATAGTTTTTAAAATCAATAAACAAAATCAATGACTTTTAAATGGAAGCACATAATGAGTTTCTACAAACAATTAAAAAATAATAAGTAATGCATAGCAAAAACATCATAAATTAATCATTTTACAGGAAACTTGAACAAATTGTGTTACAGACTTCAAGTGGATTTCAGACTTTCAGTGACGTATACAAGGGGGAGGGGCATAGGCTTTGGAGTGGAAAATCTTCCATGCTGTGTTGGATGTGAATTTTAAATCAATTTAAATTATATTCATTGTTCCTTATTGCTAAATATTTTACTACTTAAGTAAAGCGTTTTGAGATAAATGTAAATAATTGGTATAAATGTGATAATAAGAGCTATACAGGATGTAACAGAAAGAACTGAATTTTAGAATAACTTTTGTTCTAATCAATATTTTAAATTTTTTTGTTTATATATAATTTATAGCCACTTGCTGCGCTACACGTGTAATAAAAAAAATTAATTTATCTTTTTAATACTAAAAATAAAAATTTTAAATTTGATTTGAATTTTTTTGAATAAATTCAAAATAGCCAATTTGTGAATCTAACTATGAGAACGATTTGGATGGTAAAAACATTTATCTAAGTCAAGTAGTTTATTTTTTAGAATTTTTAAAAAAATCAATATTTTTTTGATTAAATTAATTTGTAACGCAATAACTTTTTTAAAAATATTATTTTTGGAAATTTGCTAACATGGGTATATTTCTTAAACTATTTACTAATCATATAATTTTATCAATTTTTGTCATACAAGTTTAAGTAACATACATCTTTTATTGTTTGTCAGTTCTTTCTGTTACACTCTGTATAATTTTTTTTTTATACATCTAAATCAGTAATCTAATGACACACTCCAATATATATAAATAATATATTTTAGGATATATGCCTGCAAAATGGTAGGTAACCATAGTCCATTATTTTTGTTTAAGATACAATCATAAAAAATAATATTATTATACTCATAATAAATTTTAAACTCATCAAAACATGATTATAAATACATAATATAAATATGGAGATAAATAACGAAAGTAACAAAATATGATTTATTCAAATTTATGGTTTATAAAAAAAAGTAAATGAGATGAAATAAAATGTTAAGTAACTGATAGATACGGATTTAAATGAGTTTGTTGCTAATATCCTGATTTAAGTCTATACATTTTTATAAAATTGCATAAAAAGATATAATATTCAATAAATACATCAATTGAAGGTTAATACTATGTATTCAGTATGCTTTAGAGTTTAGAGGATAGTCTGTAAATAAAGTATAAACCTAAAATTGATAATTTAAAAGTCAACAATTTAAGAAAAAAATGATTCATTATTTTATTTAATATCATAGAATCAAAATCGTTAAAAAAAACATCATACAATGAATTAAATTATTTAAAATACACATCATTTTTATAAAAAAAAGTTGTAAAAGATGTACACTCATTGAATGCGGAAAATTTTAGCAATTTCTTAATAAAATAATTATCAAATTTATAATA
>NW_021768083.1:0-984 GCF_005508785.2 Acyrthosiphon pisum
AATTTCTTCCTTTCAAGTTTATACTTTAACATAATTGAGTTTATTTTTAAAAAATCTAGTTTTTTTCAGAAACAATATTTTAAATACATAGAAATTGTTAAAATAATTACAAATATTGGTATTATATTAAATCACCTACAAATAATTCGGGTTACGGCAGATATAATAATATGGAGAAGTCTGAGCTGTACTCGGTACCCATACAGATATTGATATTGTGTACCTATTAATGAGTTCATACAGTAGATATTCACCTTGGCACATTATGCTAATAACCTGTAGCAGTGGCGTCATTTGAGGGGGGGCAAGGTGGGCATTTGCCCCTATCTGATTTTAAAAGCGGCCCGATGGGCCGGCTCCAGTTGTTGCTGTTTTACCATTATTATATTTTATAAGCGCAAAAACATGCCTATTTTATAATATTTTCAAAAAATATTATACTATATATACTAAGAAATTATTGTCACATTGATACATTTTTACTAATTGATAGTTGGAATATATTTATATTTAGACGTATGCGGTGACGTACCTATACATACACATTGTATGTTTGGGTTTGTATTTATATTTTATGTATGTTTGTTTATGTTGTATGGACAACAATAATAATAATTAGTATCATAATCTAGTATAGTTTAATTTCTAAAATCTTAAACTAATACAAATTCTAAAAACAACAACCGATTGGCACTCTTATTAATAATTATCATTGATCACGGACTTTAGTTAACTGCGACAGTCGTGTATGATTCAACTATTCTGTGTAGGTACCAGCTATTGTGTTACTTTAGCTGAAATTTATTTTTTTTGTGACGCGTGTTTACATTAATATTTTAATTTGGGCAAAATATGACTTAAAAAAAATAAATAGGTGGTGTGGCTAAAAATATAAAATTACCGTAAACTGCTCAAGAATCGAAAATAATTTCTGGTATGTTTAATAAACAGACAAAACTTGAGCGACTGCGCCAGAAAGCAAGC
>NW_021768084.1:0-1616 GCF_005508785.2 Acyrthosiphon pisum
TCTAGCGCTTATTTGTTGTAGTGATTCTAAATGCAATTACCTTTCAAATGTAAATTGTAGTTCCGTGATAGCCACTATGACATAAAAGCGCTAGTGCTTAAGTTTCCAGCTGTTTAATTTAACTTTAATACTGATTATAGAGATTCATTTCGATAGACACTTTTCAAGCATGAGAATCATACATCGATGGGCAACCATACTATCTATAGCCGTGGGCGCACGGAACGATAACGGCGGCTATGATAGCGTAGTCGACGCAGCTACGACGTGGCGACGGCGGCACAGAATGTTGGCGGCGGCGACGACGAACGGCGACGACGACGACTAACCTAACCTAACCTACACAGAGAGCTGCAGCTTGACCAATACAGTGATGAGTTGTATCACTGCAGAGTCCGTGTAGTGTTATCGTGGTGGTTTTCCTCTCCTACGCTGGATGTTAGTAGCTTGAACAGTACAGTCAAAGCTGTACCACTACTAACACGGCAGGGTAAAGAGAGAAGGTGTACCGAAAGGTACTGATACAAAGGCGAGGACTCCGCGGCGGGATCCTCTAGGCAGCGAAAGAATGTTACATAGACGGATATATTCGGTGTCGATTATTCGGTTCGATTTGGCCTGTACATATCTTACTTCACGGCTATTGATATTGTGTAGTGTGCTGATTATGGTTGTTGGTTTTGCTGCGGTTTTCATTATTTCAGCGCTGATATTTCGTTTGTTGAGTGTACTAATTTGGCGCGGGGGGCCGTACAACGGCTACGGATTGTAACGCAGAAATTCATTAGTATATAGGTAATCTTTCAAAGGTCTAAAATGCTTGCCTGCCGTAATGTCGATCAGAGGGCACGCGCTCTACGCACAGTTCTTACATATTCGGCCGTAGGTAATACAATATTGTTGCTAACGAAGGCTCCTAGTAAATTGTTTCAAATGCAGATGAAAAATATTAAAAATCGTTAGTCACAGTTATTTTTTATAAGCATTTAAAGTTCAAAAAATGACAAAATATGGAAAAATCACGAACATTTGAAAATTATTTCGAGTTAGAAATTCATAAAAATTTTTCTTTTTAAATCTAAGATATGAAAATGTAATACAAGATTCCTTATAAGATTATCTACCTTTATCAAACAAAAAATATCTATAAGAAAGTCAAATTAAATTTGTATGATCGTTTGAAATTCAAATTTTTACAACATTGGATATTCACTCGATTTCTCATGTAGCGATTTCCTTATTTTGTTCTAATTCAAAAACGAATAACTGCAGATACATGAAATTTTTATTGAATGTTTATATAAGCATTTCCTATACACCACACAATTTTGAAAATATTTTGACTCTTTTTGAGCATTTTACGGACATTTTCAGTTTTACATTTTTTTAGTTTTTTTTTCTATAAATATCAATAAAGTTTTATCTGTTGGGCCAAAAAGTGTATAAATTTAATACAAAGCTCCTGATATATTGTTACAAAATCAGTTGAAAAATATTAAATAATACATAGGCACAATTTTAGATTCTGAGTGGAACGATGAATGTATTGATTTTACAATGATGTGTGTTTTTTTTAAATTTTTTTTTTATTTTTTTTTGTGTCTGTCATCACCTTT
>NW_021768085.1:0-833 GCF_005508785.2 Acyrthosiphon pisum
GTCCTTTCCTTTAATCACCTAAATTCATAATTCATCAAATGAAAATGTATTATTATATTATACTGATTTATTTTCCATCACCCAACCGAACTATATATTTAATTATATATAATGAAAGATATCTTTCTTTTACCATTAATAGCTTCGAACTCGATGTAATTAATTAAACCAAACATTAAAATAACCAAAGAGAATTTTTCTAGTAATTCATGCTGACTTTTTTATATTATTATATACATATTGTTTTATTTATTTATTTTTTAATACTTTTCTCAATTGCATACAAAATAATTCATACAAAGAATTGAACACATGAATTTATTAAAATGATGATCTTTCTTCTGTAAGAAATAGAGCTTGTGTTGAAGGTAGAGAGGTAACTGTTTCATAATATATTGATAATTTTAACCCTAGATCACACGCATTTAAAATATTCACGAGAATATACGCACACGGTCTTTTTGTCACACACAGTATGGCGTAAATCATAGTCAACTAACAAGTCGCAATAAAAATATAATAACTATCAATTTCGTTTATCGAGCAGTAATTATTAGAAACACAGTTTAAAAATAACCCATAATTGATTTTTTACGATCACGCACACGGTCTTTTTGACCGTATATTAATACATAATGTCTGCTAATGAACTTTGAACACTTCTATATTACTGGCATCAGATCGTATACAGTTAGGAGTTGTATCTAATGTTAGTTTATCATCTAATTAGAAGTTATCCAGATTAGGTTAGGTTAATATTTTGTATTTTTGAAACAATGAACAAAATTCTAAAAGCCCGGTCTTTTTGACCGTGAAGCGTGTGCTCTAATGTT
>NW_021768086.1:0-805 GCF_005508785.2 Acyrthosiphon pisum
GAGTACCGATCATTTCACTAAGTATTCTACACCACCGCGGCTACTGGTGGCGGCGGCCCGCCTGTTAGCCCGTCAGGCGCTGGGGCTCCGCTCGAGCTCGACCCTAGGCCACGGCTCGTGCGGCCATCTGGACCCTCACACGCCCTGCAGTCGCTCCACCCAGCCCCGCAAAATCGGACACCATGGACAAGGATCGGGAAGCCCCATTACCCGAACTCCTAGTCAAGGCAAAGGGAGGTAGCCAGTGCTACGTTTTAGGACAGGTATACAAAGGTGCAGATGACAAAAATTTCATCGTGGATAGGCATGGGGCCGTGCACTTCCTCCAGGTAGAACCTGCTCCTACTACTAGTAGAAAAAGAAGCAACACCGACCAAGAAGCCGACGTCCAAATCGATGCTGACTTCAAAGCAACCTATACTGCTGCCGCTCAGAGGCTCAGCTTGATGGCGACACATCTCGCGGGTATTGAACACGGTGCTCAAGCAAAAGCAGCACTTGAGGAATTGACCTTCCTCAGTCACAGAATTTTTGCCACCGCCGGAGAAAAACCCCCACCCTTAATCGAGAGGGTAGCCTTAGGGACGCAGACCAGCAGACCAAACAGCCCCCAGGCCATCACCGATGTCCAAACAAATGCGACAGTGGGACAGGCAACGCCCTGCCCCACGTGCAGTCATCTTCGGGACATCCCTACACCAATGGAAGCTGACCCTACGGTCACTCCAAAGGCGAAACCAAAGAAGAAAAAGACCCCCGCAAGGCTACACAGCCAGGGCTCACCCCCCTCCAAGTCTGACACGGG
>NW_021768087.1:0-1051 GCF_005508785.2 Acyrthosiphon pisum
AGTTTTCTTGGACCGCGCTAACCGAGAAAACTACTAGAACCGATTTGGCTGAAATTTTTTACTGTTATACTTGACAGTCTGCTGGAAGTCATAGTACCACTTTTGTTTAGAAAAATCCACCAGAAAAGTAGGAAATATGGATGTCAAAAATACAACAATGGCGCAATCTATCCAGAAAAAAATAAACTAAATAATAAAAAATGAAAAATAAAGTTTATTGTTGCAGATTAAAATAATAATAGTGTATTATAATATATTGGTTGCTATTGGTTAATCGGGCATGTTTGTTGATTCGAGTTATTATTTTTCGTGAATTACGTGTACGCCCATTACGAGCATAATTTGTGCTTACTTTTTGATTATTCTTATGAGTTAAATTTCGGGTAAATGGCTAATTCATCATCATGCCGAGAGCGCCAAGAGCACGCATTGGAAGAAGAACTGCCAATGCAACTCGAATGTATAACAGAAAGCAACAAGATAACACACCAGAACGTTCTCAAACACATGCACAGGAGCAACGTAACGCTTTGAGTATGAAATCAGCGTTTAATTATCAATCAGAGATTAATTATTTAAATATTAAAGCGCTTCAAATAGGACCAATGACTATATTATGTCCTAAGTGCCATGCAAAAAAATGGAAAGATGAAACCAATGGACTTTGCTGCGTTGACGGTAAAGTTGTTTTACAACAATTTGAGGATCTTCCAGAATTAATTAAAAGTTTAATTGATAATAAAATTCTCACCCTCTATCAAAACTTTTCTTTGATAATTCTAGACGGTATAATACTCTGTTTCAAATGACCTATCGTTTGGAGAAAACGAAATAGCTGAAGGGAACTTCATGCCCACTTTTAAAATTCAGGGTCAAGTGCATCATTTAATAGGTAGTTTATTACCCGAAATTGGAAATAATGCTAAATTTTTACAATATATTTTATGTCAGAGTCAGATCAAATATCTATTCGAACAAATATGATTCAAAATTTAATTTTATTTATCAACATAAATTATTTCTTTTTTATCTGTATTTCTTTTTAATAAAA
>NW_021768088.1:0-779 GCF_005508785.2 Acyrthosiphon pisum
CCGCTGTAATTTTTACGCAAAACAAATTTTTGACAAAAACGAAAACTTAATTTTACTGTAACTCAAAAAATAATTATTGTAAGCACTTGAAATTTGAAACAGATGTTTATATTAGCGTTGTCTATACAGGGTTAAATTTTCAAAGTGTTTCGACTTTTTTTGAGCTATTTATAGACAAATGAAATTTTCAATTTTTCTAAGTATTTTTTTTTAAAATAACGATAAAAAATTTTTGGTTGGATAGAAAACTTTGAAAATTTAATACAAGGTTTCTTATAAGTTGTTCTCACAGTGATAAAAAAAAATCCAAAATCGTTAGTCACAATTTTTTTTTATAAGTGCTTAAAGTTTAAATTTATACGAAATATGTCAAAATTGCGAAAATTTGCAAGTAATTTTGTGGTTGAAAAATCGTAAAATTTTTTTCTTTTATATTTAAGCTTTTAAAATTTGGTACAAGGTTCTCCATAAGTTTTTCTTTAAATATCTGTAAAAAAAACTCAACCGGACTAAGACAAAAAATTTTTAGGAGTGTTTGAAATTTAAATTTTTACAAAACCGCATTAAATAACGGTTTAGCCTCAAACGATTTTTGATATTTGTTATTATTCAAAAAGTATGAGTCGTAGACACTTGAAAATTTTACCAGTTGTTTAAATTGACATTTTCTTTATATAGTTTTATTTTCAAAATATTTCACTAATTTTTATCTATTTATAGCAATTGAAATAATCGAATTTTTTTGATTTTTTTTTTATAAATGTTGATAAAAAAAAATT
>NW_021768089.1:0-788 GCF_005508785.2 Acyrthosiphon pisum
ATATTAGACATACATATTATAGGTATACTTATCTATAGTATTATTAATAATTTTCAAATTAATCATATCACAATATCCATTAGGTAACGCGTTATACATCAACAACAAACCGTGGTACTATCATAGCTATATAATAGTATACTTTAGAAGTTTCAAGTACCCACAAATAATATTATACAATCACAACAAAATAACTAAAATAGTTATTCCAGGTTTTTTAATATGTAATTTCGTCTAAATTTGAAATTAAAATGACTATAAAAATAAACTGTACTTATGTATTTTTTAGATTTTTTGGCAACAGAATTAACTACTTACATGGAATCTTGTTTTAAATTTTCAAGCCTTAGATATAAAAATTGAACATTTTATAAATTTTTAACTACAAAATATATATTCAATTTTAAATTTGATAAATTTTGTCAAAATTCGATCTTTAAATGCTTATAAAAAAAAATTGTGCATATGTATTTTTAATATTTTTCAACTGCTATTGTAACAATGTATCAGGAGCCCTGTATTAATTTTTTACACTTTTTGGCCCAATAGATAAAACTTTATTGATATTTATAGAAAAAAAAACTAAAAAAATTGAAAACTTACAATGTCCATAAACAGCTCAAAAAGAGTCAAATTATTTTCAACATTTTATCGTATATATAAAATGCTAATATAAACATTCAGTGAAATTTTCAAGTTTCTACAGTCATTCGTTTTTTAATTACAACAAAATAAGAAAATCGTTACGTAAGAAATCGAGTGAATACCAAATGTTGTAAAAATATGAA